>NC_035447.2:5951027-6203823 GCF_002127325.2 Helianthus annuus | reverse complement strand
TTTAGGAAGTTTTTGGCTTTCAAATTACTTGGAGGGAAACAAAAAATGGGTTCAATTTACAAACTTTTTACACCTTGCGCATATACAGTTTTTATTCTTTTTCACAGTTTTGATCATTAGATTTAGGACATAATATTTTAATTTTTTTTCTTGCTAACTGTTGTATCATGAATTCATCACACTAATATTTACATGGAAGATGGGAACTAACTGGAATTATAAGCTGAATCAAATCAAGAATGCATTCATATCTGTAAGGCTATCACAAAAACTCTTTTACATATTTCATCACCCCAATACTTGTAACTTAGACATGTTATTTAAACTTCAATCTTATTGTCATTACAGATAAGAAGGAAGCAAAGGATGCTCCCAATATTTCAATGACCGATCAAGATGATTGCAACAGTTTTAACTCCCATGAGATAAGATTTATTCAGTATAAAGGACAATTTTTTCTTAACAATACGTTAAAGGATTCATTTAAAAACCAAGGATATTTGATTCCGAAACGGACAGTTAATTTGGCTTTTATTAATCGAATCATTGGTAGTTTTTGTTACTTATTGTACCTTTACGGATTAATTATAATAATCACACCTATTATATGTTAATATTTAGAAAGATAGTTTTTTTCTATTAGTTAGTATACCTTTATTATTTAAAATAGAATAGAATCAAAATTATAAACATATTTAGAAGTTTAGTTATTTAGTTACTTATTCTACCTTTATTATTTAAAAATAATACAATAAATATTGTTAACATATGTTACTATAAAAATATTAAAACTATTTGTTTAACAAAATTTTATCTATAACTTTATTAATAGGTTTACTTATAAATCTATTAAAAACTATTTGTTTAACAAAACTATATCTATTGCTTTATTAATAATTTTAATCAAACCATATAAATTTACAATTAAATAACAAATCTATTATATTAATATTATATTAAACATCAAATCAGTTCACATACCCCAATAAAGAAATTAAAAACCCTAATAAATATCAAGAATAATACATATCTACTCATTTCTACTCATAGCTCTCTCTCATTTACGGTGATACTATTCACCTTCTTCTACACTCATCTTGCCGATCAGAACTTTCAAGCCTAATCAGGTATTTTTTTTTTGTTTCTTCTATATTTTACAGTTAGGTTTTACTATGTTCACTTTGATATCTTGATTTCATTTAATTTCAAGTATTACCTCAAAACTGTTTTGGTTTCTATTGTTTTTGTTTTAAATCAGAAATACATACTTCCCATAACCGCTTGACAGTTACCAAAACCGGCTGGCAGTTATCACCTATATGTTCAACTGCATTTCGATTGTTTTTATAAGTTTTAAAGTTTACGGTTTTTTCAAAAATATATTTAGGGCTGGGGCTGCAAGTTATCACCTATATATGTTCAAATGAATTTCGATTGTTTTATAAGTTTTAAAGATTTCGGTTTTTCCAAAAATATATTTAGGACTGGTCCTGGCAATCTTGGCCCAAACACATAAGTCTAGATGGATAAAATAAAAATAAGAAAATGAAATAACAGATCACTTTGACCCAAAACCCACCTGACTCATTCTAACCTTGCAACCAGAAATGTTATTGTTTTACTATTTTTAGATTATATATAAATTTGAACTCATGATTAAAACAACTGAAAAAACAGAAACTTTTCAAACAGTTTTGAGGGCTTGAATGTATATGATTCGAACATTAGTTGTCATTAGTTCATGATTTGAATTTTGTTTCAAGAACTTTGTACAATCGGGCTCATGTGTGTTGCTCATTTTTAAAAAATTTCTAATATCATCTTTACCCAAACTCATCCTTACCAACCTGACCCAAATCTGATTTCGACTATTATAAGTATGAGATTTTTATTTTTTGAAAACATTCAGATGGAGTTTACAATACTAATCAAAGTAGCTGATTGCAACGACCTGCAATACCGACTGGTAAGATACATCCTGACCCAAATCTGATTTCATCTCTTTTAAATATTTGACTTTATTCCTAACATCTGGGTTTTAAATAAAAAATATTGCATATATAGGAACTCCCAAAAATATTGAGCAACCAGCTTCCCAAAAACTGTGAAATAATCAAACTTGTTGATTATACGGGAATGAAATACAAGGTTGCAGTCGAAAGCTTGGGTCGAAGAAGAAAAACACTACATGGGCCCGAATGGATGAGGTTTTTCAGTCTATAAAACATAAGAATATAGACAAACTATGTTTCAAAAGATTGAAAGAACTTAAATTTGAGATACTTCTTTTAAACACTGACGGTTTGGAAATCAGAAAGCATTCCTCAGGAAGAGATTACATTCATGGCTGTTTGGTACAAGCTAAAGCAGAAACATACCATCATCAGGTAGAACTTTGCCACCTTGTTTTATATACTATTGCCTCTATTTTCTGAAAGAGAAACTAATAATTTATATTTTCTGTTTTGAATAAAATCTAATCTCACATTTCTGAAATGTGAGAACTATAGGATTTACCGCATGGTTTGCTGTGGCTGCTATCCGAGAGGCGCTTAAAAATCGACAACTTGTTTGCTAAAGTACACGGCCCTAAGCAAAGTTGCAAGGTCGATGTGTGTTATGCTTTCCCTCCCGGAAATGAAAAAGGATTAGCTGTCGGTTTCATGGGGTCAGGTTGGACCACCTTTTGTGTTGAAAATGACATTGAAGAGGACTACCAACTTCTCTTACAATGGATGGGAAGCACTCCACAAGAGCACTTTAACTTCAATGTCCTGATATTTAACAAAGATGGCATCGGACTTCACGCAGCCACTACACATCTATGCAACCGCACCAAGCACCGCCACCACAACAGCCGCCCCAACTACCAGAAACAATTTGAACACCATGCCATAGAAACACACATGCTGGTAATTAAAAACTAACTATTAATATACTTTATTTTCATTATAATGTTGGAGATTGAATAACAAAACCAACAATTTATTTTTACAGACGATACCGAAGAACTTTGTTCGGGATCACCAAATCAATAACTACTGTAATGCTATGCTGTCATTTGGCCATGTTAAGTTTCTGGTACCGCTACGTGTAAGGACAGATCCAAGAAGAGTGGATGATGAAAACCATGTCATAATGTATGCGGACTGGCAGCATATCCTAGACGAAGCGGGGATGACTAAGGACAAAGTGATGAGGTTTGAGCTGGTGGGAGAAAAAAGTGTCGCAGGTGATACGGTCTACTTCGAAGTTTGTTAGATATCAATTCGAAGAACTGTTTCAGATTCACTGGTTTATGTTTTTGTTATGTTTGATGGACAACTTTTATTTTCTAACTGCATGTAGAACTCTAACAGTCACATCCCATTACGATGTTATCGTAATTTTGGTTCGGGATGTCTAAATTATATAACTTAAATATCTATGTCAATTGTCTTGGGCTATGATACAAACAGGGCCAGCCCAAGCCCAATCGTTTTGAGGCTTCGGCTTTGGCCACCAGCTTTTAATAAAAGGTTGCATAAATTGATATATGATTTGGGCCTGACCTGCCAAATAACGTTAAAATTAATCAATATTGGCTGCAAAATGTATTTGTTGTTTATCAAAAAGGCAGGCTTATGACCCATCTATGCAACATCGGACATGTATATTTAGCGGGAGTTTAGGTTACCTTTATTTTCTATAGTTAAATCATTATGAGTGATAAATTTACAAACAAAAAATGACATACGCAAATAACTTATCAATTTCAAACATCTTCTCTATCTAATAACTCAATTTCTTAACCAAACGTACAACTTAAAATTAACAATATCATAACAATCAATAATTCACTAATTCTAATAAATACATATATGCTTATAAAATCAATATTTTATGTTGAATTCAAACACTATGAAAATAAGTGCATAAACAACACTACATCAAGTTTATTAGTTTGCAACTGGTTCACATAAGTAACATAGAAAGCAACAAAAGTCTTATCACAAAAAGTAACAAAAAAAACATGCATAATGATTCAAAAAAGCACATATTATCTAATCAGTATATTTCTTTGGCTTTCGTCTTGCTCGTTTAGGCCTCACTTGTTGATCACACTCATTAGAACACTCAACAACAGATGTGGAAGCAGTTGTAACATCCCTAGTATTCGACTTTCTTGTATTAATGATAGAACCATTATCCGCTTCACAATCAAACGACTGTACCTGCTAAGAAAAAATATTCAATACAATAAAGCAAAGTACAATCAATGCAATAGGTGAAAATAAAAAAACAATAACATACCATTGGTGTCTCATTAGACGAGACTGATGAAATGATTGGACCCCATAACAATTCATCAGCCATATCCATTTCTTCAGTTGAGACTCTTGAAAAAAACTCTGTGCATTCATCTTCATTGCCTTCAAAAACATGATCTATATCATCCGTGCAAGTACTAACCGTAGATAAACTAATGTTATTCGCGGGCGATTCGATATAATCCTTAATGAACTTTGACACAGTAAAGCGATAAGAATAGTGAGGTGCCAAGTTATATTCATCAATCTTAATCCGAAATGTAACACTCCTAGCACATAAAGAATCAACCAAATATGTGTGAGCCCATAAAGGATCATTAACACCCTGCAGAAACAGAATAACATTATTATTGACATAATAAACATTAGCAAATAAAGCAAATCATTTATTCATATAAAAAAAGATGTTAACGAAATATTTGGTTTATACCTCAGACAAACTTTTAGAAAGCAACTCCTCCGCAGTAATCCCAATAAGTGCAATCACAACATCATCAAAAAGAACGCACGTCATCTCAACATCATTATCAACCACGCGGACAACCAACTTGAAACTGTCAAAATCTTATAATTAAGAAAACAATATAAAAACACAACAATATATAAAGACTTACGCTATCTGAGGATTGAGAACATTTTGTTGACATGATACACAATAATAGGTAGCATCCATGAACCGCACCTTCTTTCGACATTTAGAACATTTAACATACTTCCAATCATCAAACAAATCAATATCAACTATAGTACCAAAGATGTTATAAAATGTCCCCTGCAAAGCAAAAAATATATGGTATCAATTAAAAACATTGTAAAAAGCAAGTTAAACGTTATTAAAATAATTGATCTACACCAAAAACAAAAGATATAAGATAGGTTAAAAGCCAATACCTTATAAACTCCTGCCTGAATAAATCGATAAACATCAGCAATACTAACAACTTGCGAGTCTTCATTTTGGGGTGTGTTAGCTTTAAATAAAACAGGCACCGGTAACCTTCAAAGGACATAAAATAAGTTGCATTAAAACATACAATGCTTTGAAACATAAATAACCTTTAATACAAGGAATTTATACATTGTCTTGAAGACATCACAAACTGATGATGACAAGTTAATATATAATTGAGATGCAACTGTTGACATCACACAAGGAGCACCTAACAAAAAAAAAAAAAACACCAATGGATCAAGTATATATATTAAAAATATGCATACAAATATTTCATCTATTACATTACACATACCTTCAAACAATCGAACCTTGCAAGATGTTAATACAACAACAACTGCATTAGTGGCATGGCGCCTCATGTCCTCATCAGTATACTTAAGTGCAAGTTGGCCCCATAAAGAAGCATTGAGATTATTACCACTATATTTAATAAAAACACAACCATTCCAAAATAAGCAAAAACAAAAAAAATAAAAAATATAGAATGCGCCACAAAAACAGTCTAAAAAACTTACACTTCATCGGATAAAACAATTCGTCGTACTTCCCGATTATTTGATTGTGAAGACCGCAAATCAGTATCAAGATAACCCCACACACGAAGAACACCCACAACATCTACATAAAAAATATAATTATATATAGACATGAAGACTGCAAAGAGAAAAACAACAACTAAACCTGTTAGATATATGTCATTCTTCAAGCGTGATCCAAGCATGTTAAAAGGCATCGGCTCAAAAACATGACGTCTAAATAAGCTCGGTTGAACTCTTGATGGACTAATTGACGTAGATCGCATAAACTTAACATAGCAATCACGTTTCAACGGACGATACCATGAGTCGTATACAAGAACCTCAAAACCATATAGCCTATACACGCAACCATCCTCCAAACGATTAGTAAAAAGATGCATCAAATGAAAAGGAATTTTTGCATGAATTGAACAATCCTGCAAGGAAAACATGCAACATTACAAAACATATATATTATAGTTTTTTTAATTAATTAAAAAAATGCCTTACGCGTTCATCTGAAAGGATGACATCAAATGACAATATACGATTTGAGCTAGGAATGTATGCTGTCCAAGAACGTGTGACCATTACAGTGACTTGCCATTGGTCAGTAATACCAGGCATCAAGTCTGAAATGTACCGATGTCCCATTCTATATTATGAGAACCTAAAACATGCAAACAAAAAAATGTTATGGAAAGCTTATATTAATAACAAAATATACATAAAGGAAATATATATCTATATATAACAACCAAACATATAAAAACCACATGCAAAACAACGTAATTACAAATGGCATATTTAGTCAACCAAACCAATATATAAAGTAAATAAACTTTAAATACAAGTGTTCAAATAAGAGAGACATAATATGCTACCTTTATAGAAGCGTACACGGTAGCAATTCCACTTCTCAATAACAACATACAAAACACTCAGACCAATGCATCACTTGACATCAAAGGTAAGTTATAAAAAACTTCCTTATAAACAACATTTCTTGTTAATTGGTTAGAACACTTGCCATCATTATCAACATAAAATCGTAGACCAGCTCGAGATGTAACACGGGAGGCAATCACATAAAGTTGACCATGTGAAAAACAGGCTTTACCAAGTAACCACAAACATGTTTAAATGTTTGGCCCTGACTTTTATTAATTGTCATAGCAAAACATAGTTTCACGGGAAACTGTCTTCTCTTAAAGTGGAAAGGCCAACATGTAGAAGTTGGAGTCATATCGATTCTAGAAATAAAAGCTCTTTCTCCAACATGCGTACCCGTAATAATAACGCCCTCAATAACACGACGACTTATTTGAGTAACCACTAAACGGGTCCCATTACACAATCCTTTCTTGAGATTCAAGTTACGTAGCAATATGATTGGTGCCCCAACCTTTAACTTTAATATGTGATTCGGTAAGCCAGAAAACTGTAAAGTATTAAGAAACTCTGTAGGATACATAGCCTGCATTTCTTCAATATTATTTGTACTTGCACAAATGGAATCGAGACTAAATAACTCATGATTGTCACCTGGCAACTTATCAAGAACATGTAGATTAATCGTATCAACCTCATTGTTAGTCGATGATAAAATACAGCGCTCCTGTAGGTAAGAAACATCAGTGAATCGTTCTTCTATATTAGGAAATGTATCTGAAACAACTGATTCAATAGGATTATCTGAAACAGGAATCAATAGATCGCGAGGTATATTAATCCAAGTTCTCTCATCTTCCCCGTCTAGCGAAATTGCAGGAAGACGACCAGACCCCATATCTAAAATCCACTTATTGAAATCTCGATGCTGTATTACAACATCGTCATTAACACTTGAACTATTCAACCGCATATTAATCGTTAAAGAAAACACCTTACACGCACCCCATATAGTCGATGACTTATTCACAACCGAAGCAACAATCTCACTACGCGGAGCAAGCGGAATAACAGGAAGAATTTGTCGAAAGTCTCCTCCAAGAGCGACACATTTCCCTCCAAATACTCGACGGTCTGCACCAGGTATATTATTTCGACAAATATCTCTAAAAGTACGGTCAACCGCTTCAAATGCATAACGATGTTGCAGCGGTGCCTCATCCCATATTATAAGCGCAGCATCATTAATCAGCCCAGCAAGATCCGTCCCAACATCAATCGAGCAGCAAGAATCCTTATCAAGTTCAAAGGGAATCTTAAAACGCGAATGCACTGTACGACCACCAGGTAGTAGAAGAGAGGCAATCCCAGAAGAAGCAACAGACAAGACGATTTGGCCACGTGAACGAAAACAGGAAATGAGAGTCTTCCATAAATACGTTTTTCCTGTCCCTCCACTACCAAAAACAAAAACGGCACCACCCGTCCGTCTATCAACACAATCACATACATAATCAAACACCTCCCTTTGTTCAGCATTCAATCCACGAAATAAATCATGAAAAAACGTCATTTCTTCTTCAATATTGAAGGTGCGCTCAGCCATAATCAACCGATTTTCCATAGTATCAACCAATTGACGATCAATTTGAGGCAAATTAGGAAAATCTAATAAACTTTTACCATGACCAATTAAAACTCTTTCAATCTCAATCAATGTATAATTGAGAATCTCTTCATCTGTGAATACCACATCATCATTCTGCAGCATTGTGCGTCGATTGTAAGCAATATCATCTGATAAGTAAGGTAGACAATCAAAAAATAACCTCCGTTGATTACTAACCGTACAAAACAATAGAATGCAGACAAATAAATCACGAAGTTGATTCCCCAACTGACATTGAGAAGCTTCACGTATTGAATCTACCCACTCAACATCATCTCCTAACAAACCCAACGCATTGCAAGCAGACATATAAGTTGGATGCTCAACACCATCAACCGTACGAATGTCTTTAAAGCTTAATGGCCCACGTTGAACATTTAATAACATACGGAGGTAATACTTTTCACCCATCGATGGGCTCACATAATAAATGCGGCCAATAGAAGTCACCCTATGTCGTGGCAACCACTCCTTCTCCTTTTCATGCCAAGTGAACTTTGTTGGAAATTCTACATATGTCAAAGAACGACCATGCGGAAACCTTTCATTTGCCCGAAACCATTCAGTAAATTTTGACATGCTAGCCGTAGCACGTTGGGCAACTTCCTCAACCTCATCATTATCATGAAAATACACTCTATTACACCCTTCCTCATGAAAAGGTAATCGCTCAACAGCAACATCACGATACTTCATTTCAAATTCAAAAATCTTCCAACATGCCTCAATAGAAGATATATACCGACAATTTAAATATTCCTCAATTTCATTTTCATTATGTAATAAGGACGCAAACGTTGTCCTATTTTGAGCACCTTCCAAAACCACAGTTGCACGATCTGGACCTTTGTTTATATAAGTAAAAAGATACTTGACTAACATCCCTTGGTTGCACCACTCCACATTAATGTGACAACCATATTTCACCAACAATTCACGGTTATACGGAACAACATACCGATTATCAAGCTTAATATCTTGAGAACCAACTTTAACAACTCTTGAATTATTGGGCCTCTTATAACACGGCCAACCATCATTTCGGATGAATGTCTCCTCACAATAATTCTTTGGGTACCCTTTACTACATACACCATTATGCATACAAGGACTTGAAGGGTTGAGCAAACCACATGGACCATGCATCATTTGTGTACGAACAATACCGAAAGCTATAGGGTCTTCCACCTCCGAAGGAAGCTCAGCAGATATATATTTATCGATATTGTCAACCGTATTTATCTTATCTTCAGGTTGTAAAAAAAGCAGAATATGAGAGTGTGGAAGTCCTCGTTTCTGAAACTCGATTGTATAGATAACTAAAAAAATGACCAAAACAAATATTACACCTAGCTATAGAATAAAAAAAAATCGTATAATATTTAGACAATGGAAATGCTAGTAACAAACCTGCTTTCGTGTGTCCAAAAATATTCCTTTTCCTTATGTCTTTGATAAGTTCATCAAGTTTAATTTTGAAAACACGGGCAACAATGTCAGGGCGGTCGGATGCACTCATGCCAGGGGTTGTTGCTTGAATGTGTCGGGTAATTTCCGGCCATTTTGAATTGCATGTCATAGTAATAAAAAGGTCCAGAGCCCCGGCCCAACGACAAATAGCCATTGCATCCTGATACTGTTGAATCATATATCTTGGCCCACCGGCAAATGTTGCTGGCAGGATAACACGTCGACCAACTGCTTCACAACTTGTTTCACCATCAGCGATACGATCACATAAACCATTATACAAATCCGAACGAATAGTGTTTTGGTTTTGTTTATACCAATTCATCTCATGTTCAAGGATAGCTGAATAACAGTCCACAACATACGTCTGAAATAAACGGCCAGATTTGTGTAATGTCTTACCTTCATTCCTCCTAAGTTGTAAACGGTAAGAATAATATTCTCTTAATGAAACCGATTGCCGCCTACTTGATGCAGATATATTACATAGAGGAATATTAAGATGGAATCCGTCTTCTCCATACGGAAACAACAAAGGATACTGCAACGCCATAAAACTTGGGTGCAATTCAGATATACGCTTTGCACTACGACTACCACGTTCTTCAATAATAATATCACGTGAGTCCGTAGGATTTCCATCACCTGGAATCAATGCAGCCACTTCAGGAACAGTAGGCAAAGAATATTGTCCTTCTCTTCTATTTCGCGTACCAAGCAAGCGAAGCGTAAGACGTTGCATTGAGTTGTCATTAAACCTTTCACGTGCCATCCTAAAAGCCTGCACTAATGCATTGTTCGCATCAAGCATCAACAGCAAGTCATTCACTAATGTGCGCAGGATGACTTGATCAGACGTTGGTGACACACAATTTCGCAAAGCATAAAAGCGATTATCAATCTCATTTTCCGTGTCATAAACGTACAATTGAGCAAATCTAGGGCGTCCATCAGGATGCATAGGCAACAATGATCCAATATTATGATGGTTGTGGCTATTCAAACGGAATGTATAAGGCCCACGACCATCATTTAAATCCGTAGATATTCTCCCACCGGTTAAGGTAAATGCAAACATCGCATTTAAAAGCTTTATGTTTTCTCTAAACACGCGAGATCGTGTTTCCCCATTGTAATCAAGAAGACGACCCAATGTTTGAGGAAGATGTCGAAGAAATGGCAAGCAAACCTTTCCTTCACTACAACATAATGAAAAACTTGGAACACGAGGAGTTAAACTTTTAATAGTTCGTTCCTCATACCAAAGCATAGCTCCACAATGAACACAACTATGGTTTGCATCACCGATATCCCAATACGACGGACATCGCCCTAAAAAAGGTAAGTGAAGTGTAAGCAAACACTATCAATGTCATATAAGGTGTTCATATATACAAAGTATCACAAGAAAAAAATATGATGTTTACGATATCTGTTTTCGTCTTGAAAGACATTTGCACGGGAAGGTACTTCAACTTGATTCGAATGTAGACATCCAGATGTTTGTGAAACCGTTGAACCTAATGAAGATTGCGCAGCTCCATTTGTTCTACTGGTATAATGCACAACACCTCTGTTGATACGATCAACTAAAAAAAGCAAAGATAACAATAAACCTATTCAATTTAAAAGGCTTAACCCACATAATATAAAATCATGGGTGCTATTGGGTGAAAACACATAACAAACACGAGAACTCAATCAAGCGTAC
The DNA here is from genome assembly GCF_002127325.2 of Helianthus annuus. NCBI lineage: Eukaryota > Viridiplantae > Streptophyta > Magnoliopsida > Asterales > Asteraceae > Helianthus > Helianthus annuus. The sequence continues at coordinate 6,192,299 of NC_035447.2, read as the reverse complement.
CATTGCAACGTCTTTGAGTACTTGTAGCCTCACATGTTAAATCAGAAGGGCGATCACGTAATCGAGGACGACCCATTTGGCCCGTCCGTCTACGCCCTACTTCAGTCGTTGCATTAGAAGATATATTTTCCTGAGTGGTACGTATAACCGCAAATGAATCCGAAATTGAAGTGATCGGAGAAGGTTGCACATTTTCATTTGACATACGCATATAGCGTACCACACTTCTGCTAGAACTACCAACTGCATACACAGCAACAGTAGCACTAACAGGTTTAAAGGGTTTACATGGTAAATATAAACATGCAAACCCCATAACAAACGGACAATAAGGGGTATTAGTATATGAAAAAAATCATAAGAAATACAAGAACATAGATAACCACACCGTAAGAACACCGTTGAGAGGATGCAACATCAGGCGTCACAACAGGAAGTCGCTCCCGCAATCGAGGACGGCCCAAACGTCCATGGCCCCTACGACATTCAACACGTGTAGATGCTGACGTTTCATGCGAAGGGACCGAAGAAATTGAATCGGAATCATTTGATATAGGTGCACTCATATCAACACCTTCAGATACATATATCTTTAGAAAAGCATGACAAGAGTCAATTATAATGTCACACAAAGCATAAAATGCTAGAAACATATATAATATCTCAAGGACAACCAAAACTTTAAAAATTGCAACATCAAATTACCAAAATAGAAGCAACAACAAAAGTAACATTATGACAACTACAAGGTACCACTTAAACTCAAAGTTACGAAAATTACAAGATAAAACTTTCTCAAACTAATAATTCGGGGAAGCTATGGTCTCTATGTAAACCGCACATGCATTTGCCTATAGAAAAACATACGGCAGAAATAACCTAGATGATCCCGTTGCAAATCAATTTCAATCACTTGTCCAAAATTCGTTATCACAAGACATGTCCCTGGCAAATTGTAATATGTGAAAGAACACATAGTTGATAATGGCATCCACAACTTATAAGGATATGCAAAAACCTTCATCCAACTTTTATTTTTAAGCCTCCACAATACAATTTCTCGTCTATAGTCATAGTTTCCGATACAAACATACATATGAAGCTCCTCGTTTATGTTAACTAAACTTCCACTAACTTCATCGTCATATACATTGGGGAAACACAATTCAGAAAACGACTTTGAATTCACATCAAAACGAATAACCGTCAATCCATCTGAACGACCACGACATTGGGTAACGACAAAATACAAACCACCACCACACAAAGTTGCTGGCTACCTTGCTGGCGACCAAAGGTACGTATAATGGTGGTACGGGCGGTGTTTTAGGAAGCGTACAATACTCCATGAATTCAACTCCATTGAATAAATATAAACGGTCATTGTACCTCGTCTACGTTTAATATGTAAAATGTTGTAATCATCAGAAGAGTCAACAAAAAATCCTAGAGCGTCACTATCAACTTTGTAGAAACCTTGCGAATTAGAATTTGCCAACTTCTTGAACTTAGTCGTCAATGGATTCCAAACAACCAACTCACAAGTGTTTTGGAGACAAACACACAACATACCATCCAAACTTGCCAAAAAAAACATTCTAGAAGGATGAGCATAGAACGGGCGGGCAACACCTCTTGGTAAAATAAATCCCGGGGACTTATAATTTAAGGAATGTACTTCGATAGTCTTCCAACCAACCATCAACAATTTTTGATCAGCCGATGCACGCATGTAATGACAAGGAGCCCTTACAAACTTACGTTCTAAAATGAAATCTAACCACTCCTTGCAGACAAGCTTACATTGAGCAACATTTTTTGGTGGAAGTCTTGCAATTATATCCAACATTACTACTAAAAATGGAAGGCACGGCATACCGCTTTTATCTAAAAACACAATTTACAAAAAAGAAAAAAAATTAAATCATCGTAAGTTTCAAGCATAAACTACATACTAATAATAGGTCTTGAATATTCATATAATAATATAACTAACAAAAAAAACATGTATTATCACAATATAGGATAATAAAAATATTAAAAATAAAAATTAAATCAACAAAAATATGTTAACTAATAACAATAAAACAATTATACAAACTAAAGTATGAATTTGTATCAAAATGGGCCAGATATATCACATTAGCATTTTGGGCCAGGTTAACAAACTGGATCAGGTAAACATGAGACGGGCCGGTTTGGATACTGAATACGGATAATCCAAATTAAGAAACAGATACTACATAACGACAGTTAACTCAACCCTAACCACATATGCGATGAATTCATCCCTCTTTCTTGTCCAAGTCGCTCCTCTCTGCATCCCGTATTCATCGAGACATCAACAGATTCCACGGCCATTCACCATGGTTATACTTGTGTACACTCCATTCTTCTCCGTCATACGTATCAGCAGTTCAATCGATTCAAAATTTCAAGGTATTTACCTCTATAAACCCTAGCATATTATACATCATACTATTTTGTTCGACTAGGGTTCTTCATATTCGATTAATACCTTCTTTGATTATCGATTAGGGTTAATGGATGTGGATCTTCATATTTGATAAATAACCTCCGGATTTTAGGGTTTGAGTTATTCAAACATGTCAGAACTGTAATAAGGCAATTTTAGGGTTAACGGTTGTGGATTGATATTATTATGCTTATTCATATTCGATTAGAGATATTCGGAATTTAGGCCTTCAGTTATGCAAACATGCCAGATCTGTGTTTCGGTAGATTGATGGGCTTAGGATTTTTTGTTGTCCTCAATATGTTACCACCGAGTTAAAGACATGGCATAGATAAGCTCTAGAACATAAACAAATGGGGGCTGGGTTGGATCCAAAACTTGGCAGACACTTTGTAAGTTTTATTTGTTATGCTTATGACTACATCATTGAATCAGTAGTAAGGTTTTGTCTGTTTTAATGGGCTAACAGGAGGGATCATATGAAAGACAGAAGCTAGGCTTATCCTTGAGAGTTTGAATCAGCTTACGGACATATTGTGAATCTTGCAACCCATGCTCTTAATAAAAAATTATGGCACTGTAAGTCTTTCTAACCACTGATTCATACTTCTTATTATGCCTATGTGTTTGCTTTAATAAAACATTGTTTAAATTTAAAGGTATAATTTGCACAATTTATGTTTTTCATATAAGTTATAGACTGCGTTTTAGATATAACACTTAAGTGTACTTAGCTTTGATCTGACACTGGTAGAATGTTCACATTTAATAAGAAATCGGTCTACATGTATTTGAACATATAGCAAACACCTAAATGGTTTTGATTCTATTGTTTAAACTAAAAAAGCAAACACACATTCAAATTGATTTGTAGAAAAAAGATGAACTAAAGAGATTAGGAAAACATACCTTAATTCTCCAACTGGCTCTCCAAAGCTACTCAATATGATGATTGTTATCGTAAACAAAATTCGAAGAAAGAAAGACACTGTAAGGTCATAGAACTACATTATATAGAGCTAATATCCGAATTTTTCTCATGGAAGTTAATATTAATTCAGACAGTTAATAAATCATGGGATAGTGGGAAAGTGGGCTAAACTGAAAATATTTTTAAAATAACTGCATAATCAGTTACTAAACCTATAAGTTTTATATACCAGCTAAATTTTCATTTGAATTTTTTATAAACAAAGCTGAACTTCTGTAAATGTATCAACAAAAATATTAAACTATTTGATAATTCCGCTAATGAAGACATATTTATTAAAAACTTTTATGTGTACTGACATTGGAATACAATAACAATAAAAATATAATTTTATATTTATCTAAACATAATATATAAGCAATTCTTTATAAACAAATAATACACAAACAAATAGTAGAGTAAAAAGCAAACATTAACTAAAAAAAGAACATTACATCCGATGAAGGAATTTTTCAAAATTCAACAAACACTTCGAAGCAAAAAAAAAAAAAAAAAAAAGGATTACCAAACAACATGTATTACTGAAGACTTGCTGGCACAATAGTTTCCACATACATTGCTGTCCGTATAGCATGATTCCAATCGCTTGGTATGAAAAGGTCACATGTCTTCTTGTTCAAATCTATTTCATAAACCTCACCCCAATCTGTCATCACAAAACACTTTTCTTCTGAACTAACATGTGTAATTGAGCACCAAACTGGCGTTGGAATATAACTGATCTTCGGAAACAACATGACCTTCGTCCAATGCTCACCTTCATAACGCCATAGATCCACAGCCATATCTATAAACCCATGACTAACAAACACGTGAAGTTTGTTATTCATATTAACCAAGTTCCCCTGACATGTTTCACCATTGCCAACATATGGAAACCCTATTTCTGAAAACGTCTCTGTACTCACATCAAATCGAATTATGACAATATCACCAGCAAGCCAAAACTGGAATACAGTAAAATATAAACCATCCTCACAAAAAGTCCCCCCCCCCCCCGACCACACATAACCATTAGTATGGTAATGCCTTTTTTGTAAAAACGGTATTCTCTTCCAATGACTGGTCCTCCTTGAATAAGCCATAACATCAACTGTAAAACGACCACGTTTTATATGTAAAACTCTGTAATCATTAGAGGAATCGATGTATAGGCCAACAGCATCGGAGTAGATTTTGAAAAAACCATAAGACTTAGAATCAGATATGTTGATGCAGCTACGGATCAACGGATTCCAAATAAGCATTTCAAACGTATTGCGTAAACAAACACATAGAAGCCCATTCAAGCTTGATAAAATCCACACATCAGAAGGGCGAACATGAAACGGTAGGGTAATCATGGTTTTCTCATCGACTAAATCAACACCCGTGCTGGAAATAAAGCATGATTCCTGTCCAATACTAAGAATTTTTTGTCTAGACCCCTTACACATATGTCTACAGTGCATCATGACAAACTCCTTCGACGATATACATGACAACCATTCTTTACATACCTTCTTTGCACGACCTACACATTTTGCAGGAAGTCTTGGCAGTATCTCTGACATTATTAAGTCAGGACCAAGGTCAGGCAACTTAGTGTTCGACTCAGAGGCTGAGTAGAGATACCCCTTCAACTTTTTCATAACTCGATAGTTTCTGATATTAGATCTAGAAATACAGTAATACACGAATTTTAGGGATATTAGTGATATCTTATATAGAGCTACATGTCCGACTTTTAATGAAAACAGTTCATTTATTGAATAAAACATAGGTAGTTATTCAATCATGGGTTAGTGAGCAAGGATCATGACAAGTGGGTAAGTGGACTGACTTAGAAATAAACTTAACATAACCGAACGATTATATTAATTTCTAAAACCCTAAGTTAGTTACTTGATCATCGCTTAGTGGCCCGATGATCATGGTAACGTGACTAAGAAGGCTGACTTCAATATTAATTCAGTATAACCGTCTTTTTATATGTTTTTTTTTCAAAATATCTTATTCTTTTTCCGTTGTTATTTATATAACTGAATGCTAATTTTCACTCTAAATAATACAAAACTTATCATTTTAAAAAAACCTATAAAGGACTAAATATTTTTTAAAATACCTAAATAGGCCTCTTGTTTGAGAACACGGAATTTGTTAACATGAAACAGGATATTATTGGGTACTTAATTTTTCTAGATTGTTTTTCTATGACTTATGTGTAACTACTTATATAACTGTTGAAGTTATGCATATCTGGAATTTTATTTACGTATTTTGAAAGTAAAAGAAGATTTAACCTTTATAAACATACATACAAATTGGTGAAAACCACTACCTACATTTTCTTTTTTTTTCATAACAGAAATGTTTATTATTAAATAAACAATTAATCATCAACATATATGCTAAAACTTATTATAATAGTAACAAAAACAATGAGTTAGGAAAACTTAATCTAATTGATTGGTTGATTTTGATGATAACACATTATGTAATAAGTAATATAGTTAACATATAAAACATAGAAAAATAAATTGAAAAAAGGAAACTACATTTAAACTAAAAATAGTTGAACAAACAAACCTTAACAAACACTGACTTGAAAGGCAAAACATAAAAGATGACTATGACAAAACAGGACTTAAACTGAGTAAACTTAAAATTCAACCCATCCAACATGATCGTTGCAATTTTTAGTTATACGTGGAATCTTTGATCTTTTCAATGGACTATCCAAAGAGTCTGCTGTATCACTTAACTCAGACTCCAAATCATCTTGTTGTTTTGCCTTAGAATCATCTTTCTGACCATTCGAATCTTCACTTTGGGTAATATCAATGACCTCATCCCATTTCCAAGTTAGGAGCGCATGCTTTCTTTTAGCTTGTTTTTCTATGTTCTGAAACTACAAGAACTAAAAACATTAGTATAATACATTTTAAAAAAACATATAGGTGTGAAACAATCATGATGCACTTATGCAATGAAAACTTTATTTAAAAAAAACACCACCTGTTCAATAACCTCCCTATGCATTTCAGATTTGAATGGACTAAAATACTGTCCATATGAAATGATCTCTACACTTCCACTGTCCGTCTGAAACAATAAATTGATAGAATTTAACAAATCAGACTAAATATCAAAACAATTTTTATACATTAGTTGTGACTTAAAACGTTACCTTCGGAGAATCTTTCATTGGGCTGCATATTTGATTCTTCTTCGGTGTCATTGCATCAAAACCCAGCTGAAAAAAATTACAATTGCTACCATATATTAGAAGACTAAATATTTGGTGCAATTCACAAACAATTAGAAACCATCCACATGCTTTGCTAACTAATAATTTACATTCCAACTTACATTCCAACTTACTTTCTTTGCAGGCTGATCGTCTTCATAAATGTCCACGAAGTCATCCGAGATATCCATTGCTGCAGATGTGTTGCTGTATGAATACAGGAAGAGCGAAAAAAATTCAGAAGATTACACTACCTGAACTTGTATTATATAGGCACCAAAAAATGCAGTTAAGTGTCCACTACCCCACTAACTCCCTGAAAATAAGGAACACATTTTAAACCGCATTGCAACCTGCATTTCTGATTGGTACATCTTGATAAACTGCAGAAAACCGCAAGATCATGGGTGAGAGAGTGCTGAACTGCCGAGAACCGCTGCTTCTAGAAGGAATTTAGAGACTTTAAACGGCTGAGATTAAAAGTTGATGACTTTCTACGGCTGTAATTAGCCCAAAAGTTGGTTAGCAACAACGGGAACAATATAATATAGAATTCGTGTCCTATCCAATGTTGTAAAACAAGATTTACAAGACGAGTACTCTCTAAGTAATCATTACAAGGTGGGATGCCGAGACGATTTTCTTAGACTCCGCCTAATTACTCATAATCGATCAAACGCGGTCAACCTCGGCCATAATCGGATATAGTTGGTCAACTCGGTCAAGTTTGATTTAAAAAATAAAACATAATTTCTATGTCTGTCACATTTTAGAATGAATATCATTTTCAAGGTACAAATATATAACGCTTAAAAGTAATTGGCTTTGTTTATAAGAAATATTTTTGTGTTTTTTAAATTAAAATCATATATAACTCTGAAAAGTAATTGGCTTTGGCTATGAGAAATATTGGGCTTGCTAATGAATACGGCTTGGATTTTAGTTTTAAATTTAGATGTGAACCGTTAACAATGATATTAGGCGAATTGACTCATCACTTACCATAAATCCTAGCTAAGGTGTGGTTATCTCATTTCACAACTCATTTATGTCCCTTGAAGTCTTGAACTCTAAATAGTTACAGGCTCCCTGTCGTATTAAATTAACCAAATTTGAATTGATTTTTCTAAATGTATTTTGAATTTGGTTTGGATACTAATATACAATGCTTTTCCCAACATTACATGTTACACATCTTTTTGTTTTTGTTTCCTATCATGTCTAATAATACACAATGTGTGGTAACTACATAATCTCGGCCACATGTTACATTCTAGTCGAATCTCCCTTTGAGAATTTGTATTTTACTCAAAAAGTGTTCTTTATGCGAAAACTACATACTTTGATACACGTGTGAGTTTTTACTGGTTTAGAAAAATAATACCCGATGTATTTAAATCTATGTCAAGTGTATTTTGAATTGTTTTTTAATCACAAGAATAACTTAGTTTTTCAACCATTTAAAAATAAAATAGTTAACAATTTCTTTTATGTATTGTATATTTTTGTTCACGATAAATGATAACAACGAATGAAATATGACCCGTGTCCTAAAGATGTGTTGTCCGCTTATAGACGCGGACCTTTCCTATTTTGACATCAAAAAAGTGTAATTTTACTTCTTTTTTCATCGAGATGTATACTTTTGTCATAGAGCATAAACCAATCACATGACTTGTCACATAACAATATGATGGCATGCATGCCTTGAAGGTGTAAAATAAATCTTGTTGAAGCCAAATAACAGTGTAAAGGAAGGTACCATCTTAAAAGGTGAAAATCACGATTTATAAGTGAAAAAAGATTTTTTTTTTATTATTTAAAATAGTTTATTTTGAGGATTTTCGTGATATTCCCTTTTTTGTGGGACATTGACTATTGGTTTTAAATGCAGTTAATGACGACGTTGACATGCATCACCTGCAATGGTGTCGTACACTCGTACCAACTCGTAAATCATTGTTCTTAAAACGAAAAAGAAAAATTAAGATATTAATAAAATTATGGGATTTTTTTTAAACGTCAACTTCATTTTTAGAACTATATATTTTTATGTGCTAACATTAAAATACAATTGAGTGACTATTTACTTCATTAGAAACAAACCAACCCTGAAGACCAGAGCGGCACAAAACAAACAAACAAACTATATAATTACAAACTTACACCAATCCGACCAACGAATCGAACTATACTTCGATCTATAAATAATTAAACCATAAGAAACCCAAGGATCTAACGTCACTGAAAATCTCTTCCACCTTAGCTTGTTTCCCGGAAAATCTGGCCGCATTCCTCGCCTTTCAAATGCACCAACACGATATCACCACTATGCCGTGAACCGCTTCCATTTCAAAGAAAACAATCCAATTTGGGACCAGGCACCATGAGCTGATTTTTTTGCCAAAGAACAGACGATATCACACAAGAGGAAAACAAGTGTTCAACTGTCTCATCGGAATAATTGTAGAGAGGGCAACTGTCTTTAGAGACATACGCAGATTTGACTTTTGAACTTACACGACCCGTATTAGAAATACAAAGTGTGTAGATAGATGCTCGTGTACCAAACTACCAATAGAATTCCTTTTACATAATAGTAAATCATTTCACATGTCACTCGGCCCCCCACATGATCTATGACACACCCCCACACCCCTCAAAAACTTCAACTCTATAATTATGCCCCTCAAATATCATTTTCACCTTTACAGATAGTCTGAAGTCTCAACAACGACCCTTTCAAATTGATTCTTTTGTACGCTATCTAGTTTATCTTCTCATAAAATTTACATTTTGTCCCCTTTTAGTTTCTTAATGTGTCTAAACAATTCTAAAAACTTTTGGATTTCATTCCACCCAACAAAGTGTGACAACTACAAAGATATCATTAGAAAACAATTAGTTAGGATGGTTTCCATATTATCCTTATATTAATTTTTCCTTATATTAATTTTTCACGGTTTTGAACAGTAACTTTCAACGGTAAATTATCCTTATATTAATTTTTCACGGTTTTGAACAGTAACTTTCAACAGTAAATTGAATGAATTAACATATCAAATATATATATAATATATATTGTTACTTTTCAATAGCTACAACTACTACAAACATAACTTTGATATGTCCGTGGAAATAGTTGTTTTACTTGGTTGGCTAAAAGTGGCGGCAATCAATGCAAGGTTTATATATTTTTTTTATATATATAGTTAAATTTACGATTTTGCCTTCAGTTTAAACTAAAAATTCGGTTTTACCCCGAGCTTAAAATTACGATTTTGCCCTCAGTTAAAAATTACGACTTTACCCCAGTTCAAAATGAAATTATACTTTTGCCCCCAGCTATGGTCCTGCCAAATTACGATTTTATCCCCAGTTCAAAATAAATTTTATTTTTTTCCGCAGCTTAACCATTACGATTTTGCCCCCAGTTCAAAATAAAATTATTGTTTTGCCCTCAGTTCAAAATATGATTTTCCCGCCATTTCAAAATTACGGTTTTACCCCAGTTCAAAATTGCAATCTTGCCATCGTTTTTTTTTTTTTGACAAAACTATGGTAATGTTTTATTTTACTTGGTTGACTCAGTGTAGTTTTTATTCGTGCCACACAGCTGCCTATTATATATTATATATTATATATTAATTATAGAAGCTAATGAATAGTAATTTTAATATTAATTTTAATATTATAATAATATATACCTTTTGACAACCTTTATTATAATGTTATAAATATTAGTATATAAAAGTTGGATATAAAAGTTTTCTCAAAAAACAATAAAATAAACATTAATTTTATAATAACTCAATATTTACAATATTAGAAAATGTATCCTTCACCAAATAATTAAGCTTTCAAGTCTCAAACCAGAAAAAATAAGTAAGATAAGAGGGTATGTGAGTTAGCTCGTAAAAAAACTAAACTAACAAGAAAACACGAACAAACAAAAGAAACAAAACCATATCAGAGCAGAAAAACACCATGAAAATTACAATAAACTCTTTTCTGCTACTCATCTAGTAAACTTTTAGAAGACCAATTTCCGTCGAGTCCTAGAAAACACACACTCGCCGGAAAATTCAACAAGATCTCCGATCAGATCGCCAACCAAATCCTTAAAAATTAATCGCTCGACGTCCAGTATTACTTCCGACGTCTCAATCGGATAATCATCCCAATCCTTGACTTCAACCTCTTTTTTTAGAACGCGCGCAATTAATTCCAATAGGTCAATATCATCACCCGTGTTTATAATCAACTCCCGAATCTTTTGGAACTCATTCCAAATTTGTTTAACCGAAGCTCGAGAGTCTCTAATCGACACCTTCCATGGTGGCATTTGTCTATTTCTATCCAGCATTTCACTTATCACGTCGAACACAAGCTTTCGGTGGCCTTTTGATATATTAAAGACGTCGTCTGATATGTTTTTGGAATCGTAGAATTGTTTCTCGATTGACAAGAAGACGTTGGGATTGTCTCGTAGGTATTGTGGTGCTCGAAGTATCTTCGAGATGTAAATGAAATCGGAGTCATCTGATATGAGTTCTTCGTGTTCTTGTTGTTGTGTCGGTGAAATTTGAGTGGTCCAGTTGTCGTCATCGAAATCAATGGCTGGAGATGCTGATTTGCAAACAGTAAGAAAAACTATTCAGAATCCGTACATGGTTTTCCATCACTGATTATTGTTGAAAAGAGTGAAAGACTCGTTGTAGGACTATTTTTTGTCACATGAGTTACAAACTTACAATCATTATGTAGAAAATAATTACTAGTTATATTTAGAAATTTATACACTAAATAATCGAGTTAAACGTCATTTTAGTTGCTGTGGTTCGAGTCATTTTACTAGTTTAGTCCAAATGTTTGAAACGTTGTCGTTTTAGTCCACTAAGTTAACTCCATCCATTCTTTATGTTAGCTAGAAGGGCAATTCGGTCATTTTATATATGGCTGAATTGGCCTTCTAGTTAAAAGAATTACATATAAAATAACCGAAATTCTCTTTTTGTTAACAGAAAAAATGGATGGAGTTAACTCAGTGGATTAAAATGACAACGTTTCAAACCTTTAGACTAAACTGGCAAATGACCCAAACCACAGGGACTAAAATGACATTTAACTCAAAATAATCATATTTAGAAGAGTAAAATGATAAAATCATCCCTGAGGTTTAATCATTTTTGTTTGTTACATACCAAAATTCCCCTGAGATTTGCGTTTTATTACCATTGCATCTTTGAGATTGGCAATTCATTGCGACTTTCATCCTTCAAAATTTGATTTTCAGGGATGAAAATGACAAAATTTCGAACTTTTTAGATGAATATGACACCTCAGGGACGAAAGTCGCAAAAGTGGTCAGTCCTCGGGGACGAAAATACATCTTAATCTATTTAGAAACATAATTAGTAACATAAAAACATATTTATTAACTTAAATCATATTTATCTTGTCTTCTTCGTTTGAGAGTCGATTGGTTTTTCAAGACACTATTGGTTGAACCGATGGACCGAGATCCATCGGTTTAGTTTGGTTTTTGGTTTAGTTTTGTTATGGGGTCGACTATACCGACACCCTCGTCGAATGGCGTTTGAGGTTGAACCAAACAACTGTTTGGCCTCCTCCTGAATTTCAAACGGCCGTTTCCTCTTCGTGAAACGGCCGTTTGATGACGTAGAAAACGAGGATGTGGGTATAACATACCCTTTGTTTTCATTTTCCAAAAATTGAATGCAAGTAGATGCACTCATTATATCCAGACGCTGTAAAAATTTGTTTTGATGGCTCAGTGGCAGATATGATAGTAAATAAAACAAAAATTATTGTATATACATTTTTGACAGTGTCTTAATTTTTGATCAACCACTATAACCAACTGACAACTGTATCATGTGAACAACACAATGAAAGTTTGTTTTTACTTTTTTTTGTTACCTTTGAAATCAATGCTGTATGAAGGAGAGGATGACTCGTCCTTGTCAAATCCCGGGTCAAGAACCGACACTGGACTCGGTAAAACTGCGGCTGAACTCGGCGGTGACTCGCTGGCGGAGGAGGCATTATTCATTTCCGCTATGCTATGTAGCAGCTTATCACATCTCTCTAACAAAAGTTTTCCATCTTTGTAACCATTCCATTCGGATACCTGCAATTTGGCGTAATTAGTTTAAAATTACACAGTTTTTTTTTTTTTTTTAATTTTTTATAATAAAACGACTACTCACACGCCCTCTAATTCTGCTACTAATTTACATCATTTTGCACACCACAACGTTATCTAACACCTTGGTGCTGCTAGACAAAACGCCCTATATTAGGGATGAGCAAATACCGACACCGTCCCGATCCCGAAAAATACCGATCTCGAATTTTGTGTAAACTTGGTACCGATACCGAAATATGTCGGCGTGGTACGGTATCGGTATTTTGAGGGTAAAATTCGGTATTTTACCGATACCGTACCGTACCGATACCGAAAATGCCAAAAAGTGGATACCGTTTCCGGTACCGAAAAAATTCGGGATCGGGACGGTATTTTATACCAATTGCTCACCCCTACCCTATATACTTAATATTGTACATTTGCATACCTCTAGATTGGTTGCAGAAGCTGATTTAGCAATGCTTTTTGATATTGGGGATGATTCGTTATCCCTAACATCTTTTTTGATGAAATTTTGCTTCGGAGAATTAACGGAATTTGATTCCGTTAATTTATGGTGTCTCGGAGATCGGTTGGTGATGGAGTGATACCCGGATCCGGGTTTTTTCGGTGTAAGTTTGGGAGAATCAAGTGGTGAAGTTGATATATTAGAAGACGCGATAGATCTTCTTTCAATTTCAATGCTCAATGGTCTTCTTTTGACAATCGAGTTGCAACTTTTTAAGTTGCTTTCGATTCTATTAGTTGAAGTTGTTGCTACTCTCGCCGGAATCCTCACACTCCTATCATTTACAGATCTATGTTGATCAACTTTCGCGGCTAATGATCGCCATTTTTTCAGCTGAATGCTGGATTCATTCGGATCGTAAACAAAGTTCTGTTGGCTGTCTCGGTTTGAACGATTCGTTGAATGTAGAAGACCTTTAAGCTGCAAAACTTCTAGAATTTGTTTCAATGCATTCAAGTCATTAAACTGTTCATCCATTCCTCTCATCTTCAATCTCTTCTCCAACTCTCCATCTATCGTCAATGCCACCCGATTTTCCAAACTCCGGGGAGATGTTCTAGAACATTCCGGCTTCAAATTATGTGCCTGATTCGGCTGTTTCACTTGAAAATTGTTGCAGTCTATGTCTATATACTTCGAGTGAACCGGATCTCTCGAAACCCTAGACTCCGAGCCCGTTCTCCGTATCGGTTTCTCTAGTGTTGTCGACAGAGACTCGAGTCCCATGAGTCTTGCGACCACACTAACTGTCGGCATGCTATCCAATTCATTGATGCATTTTACCGGATACATTGTCCGGTCTTTCTCCGGCTCTAGTTTTTCGAGTTCTTTACAGAACTCTTGTGAGTCACCGGAACTTATCGGCTCCGGTGACTCACCGACACTCTGTAGAACAGATTTAAAAAATTGAGAAGTTAGTGTATACGGTTGAACTAAATCAAAGACTTAAAGATATATTGATTTATTTATTTACACATTTAACGTATGAAAAAAAGGTGAAGAAGATCTTACAGGTGTGAGGCGTTTAGCGGAATGTATCCGTTTTCGGGCCAGAATCTGTTGCCGATCAAAGATATGAAGAAAACTAGACATGCAACCGATTTGTTTCTCCATTCGTTTCTTGTCATTGTGTCGGTGAACGAGCTCGGCCATTATGTTGTTTCTGGACGAGCTCCGACCGACCAACGTGTGTACAGTTAGTTACACCAGCAGCACAATTGTTACTGTTTCTTAAAGCATAATTCGACGGTATTCTTTTCCATCACTATTTGAGCTTTTATTTGCTGCAAGTGATAGATACTTTAAAGGGTGAACCAAGTGGTCGTGAGGACAGACGGAGGTGGGGTACCCTTCTGATACGGAATGAGTTGTTTGTCACTAAATTTACTATGCCAATTAATCGCTTTAAAAATGTAACAAAGATATAAATAAAAAGTTCCAACAACAGTACATTTATAGGATTTTTTTTATATAAATTTTGGAATATTCTATTTTAAAACATTGGTGATGCACTGATGCATTCTGAGCAGAACATAGAGCTTAGACTGCGGGGTATGGGGCGGGGGTTTGGGCGTGGGTGGGCTGAAAACGCCCAAGCCATCACCCCGGGTGGGCATGGGTTTGGGCGTGGCCCCTTTTTCGTGGGTTTGAAGCCAGGCGTGGAGCGGACTAGCAAGGTGACATGGCAGGCTCTCAATGGCTATGTGTCAACTCATGCCCCCAACCTAAGCTCCCAACTCAAGCCCCACCATACCCCATAGGCGTGAGTTTTTTTTTTTCCATTTTTTTCCCATTCCACGTGTCAACAAATGCCCCAACCCAAGCCCACCATACCCCACAGTCTTAGCCATGGCTTATGTTTGAGACGATACCGGAGCTTGAAAAGGAGGGGTTATACGCCAGGTGGATGTTACGTTAGTACGCGTCAGAAAAATAGCTTGGTACAAAAAACGGAGAAGTGGGACGGGGTGAAAGTGTGACGTTATTCGATACGTGACGCACACTTATTGTTATTATTATTTCATTTTTAAAATTATATAAAATCTATTAAAATTAAAAAAAAACATTAATACTAATTTAATAAATAACATTAATTAAAAAAACCATTACATAATTTTAAAAAACCAAACAAATAAAAAATTTCAAAAAAAATGTGATAAAAATTGTTGAATAGGTTGGGCTTTATAAGGTGAGTTAATATATATATATATATATATATATATATATATATATATATATATACTAGGTTATAACCCCGTGTATTACACGAGGTTGAATAAATAAATTTTATATACTAAATAATGAAACAATAT
Organism: Helianthus annuus; assembly: GCF_002127325.2. Lineage (NCBI taxonomy): Eukaryota > Viridiplantae > Streptophyta > Magnoliopsida > Asterales > Asteraceae > Helianthus > Helianthus annuus. The sequence goes on along the minus strand of NC_035447.2, from coordinate 6,176,611 downwards.
ATCTTTAAAAACCTTATTTATTATACGTGTTGAATAAATATAATTTTATATATTAAATAATAAAAAAGTTATATCTATAAGAACCATATTGTACATGTTGAATAAATGTAATTGTATATACCAAACAAAAAAGTTTTATCTTTAAAACCACGTGTATTGCATTGGTTGAATAAATGTACAATTGTTTACCAAATAATAAAATAATACATCTTTAAAAAATCTTATTTATAACACGGGTTGAATAAATGTAATTTTATATACCAAATAATAAAAAAATTACATCTTTAAAAATATGCGCATTACACGGTTTGAATAAATGTAATTTTCTGTACTAAATAATAAAAAATATATATTTTTAAAAAACCCCGTGTGTTGTACGAATTGAATAAATCTAATTTTATATATCTAATAATAAAAAGTTATATCTATAATAAATCTAATTTTATATCTATACTAAATAATAAAAAGTTTCGTAAAATCTATTTGACACCAAACTAAACAAAACGTTCAAATATAATTAATTCAAATAAATAATATTATAAATGAGAAGGAGATTAAACTAAATAATTGTAGAATTATATATAGGCCTATCATGGTATCTTTAACTTCCGTTTTGACGAATTATACGTATATACTCTAGAGTATTACAGTCATATGACTATTTTTAACATATTTATCCTTTTTGCTTATTGATAAGAAACATGTGAACATCACCTTCCAAGTGTTCTTAGTTTCATGTTTACTTTCTCTCTTTCCTCTTATCCCTCTCCATTATATTTTGTAAACAAAATATCATCATGTGCTAGTTTTACAAATTTATGAAACCGAAAATAATCATGTCCTAGGTAGTCTTAGTATTATTGGAATTTCCATTTGATTCATGGTTTCTGTTAGTTACTTCGAATTTCCTTGTTTATTTTCTGTCTGAGGTATGCGTGTATCCCAAAAACGTGAAAGGCTGAAACCGGTAACCACTTCATTTAGCTGCAGTGTGATGACAGTTTAAACCCATTTAGTTGTTTTTTTTTTGTTTTTTTTTCGTTTATGATCTACCCAACTGCAATATGAGTTCAGCTAATATGTTCAGTTTAATTTATTTCATTACGTACAGGTCGATACATAAAAGGTTTCGTTGAAGGGAATATAATGATGGGTATTGGTCGATACATCTTAGTTTTATATCTATTATTCTATTTATGAACATTACACGGTGGAGGTGAGTAACGGTGTGAGTGGTAGTTGATGGTTTGTTTTGAAGGTTGTAGACAGAGAAAGCAGAGGGTGATAGTTTTAGGTTTAAAAAGAAATTACATTTCAGACCCTGTACTTGTGAAATTTCAAAAAAAAAAAAAAACCCTATTGTTTCTAACCCAGTTAGGCATTTGGATGAAAATGACAAAAAGTTACAAACGTGAGGGGCTATTTGGTACAAAAAAGTCATTTTGGACGAAAATGACAAACATGCCCAAACCTCATGGACGATTTTGGAAATTAACTCTAATAATTATCCATAAGATATTAAACTAATAATATTTAGTAGGAGGATTATCTATAATATAAGATATTAAACTAAATAATATTTAGTAGGAGGGTTATCTATAATTAATTAGAAGAAATTAAACTAAAATTATAATTATCTATAAGAGATGGTCTAATATGATGACAAGTGTCCCAAAAGTGGTTTCTTTTATTATATAGTATAGATTTTAAATTGAATTAAAAAAAAGAGCTGTTGGGGTTCAACGACAATAACCTCAATCAATTGAACTACGCCACCTTATCACCACAATTCATTCCACGCCGGTGGAGATGTTGCCGCACCACTCATAACGCCGCCTTTCACGCCGTTTGCGGGCCGGTGTGCCCAACGTGGAGAGGCCACAACGCCAAAAAAACCCACGCCGTTCGCGGGCCGGTTATGGTGGTGGCAGGGTTCCTAGTTGAAATTAGTTTTTTATCTTTTAATTATAGGGGTAATTTGGTTATTTAACAAAACTTAACAATATAAATCTAACTATGTTAGAAATTTGGACTCAAATGGTTAAGAAAAGGGGCTATAGGGACTCAGGGCGAACATTTTAATTTTAGACTCAAATAGTAAAACCACTAAAACATGAACGCAAAAAGTAATTTACCCTTAAATTTATATCAAAGTTCTAAAACGAGCCAGAAATATATAAAGCTCATTAAGTTCAGGCTTGTTTACATTTATCTCAAAGTTTTAAAGCGAGCCAGTGGCACTCATAAGTGGACCGGCTTGTTTACACTGCTAGATAAAACTAGGTATAACTCATGATTCGAACTACTGAAAATATTAGGTTATTAAATTTAAAATAGTATTTACAAAATTAGTTGTTTATTAAATTATAAAAAAAGATTAAGAAGTATTTGAGGATAATTCAATCTGGAAATATTGATCGTCTAAGATAGTAAGATTCATTTTAGCAAGATATCAATAATTTGCTAGTTATTATTATTTTTTTAGGATGATGACTTTCTTCTCTTTGGTCACCACACTTCTTAAATTGGAGGAGTAATGTTGGCTTACTCCGACCAGTCTATGTTGTCTTAACTAGGGCTGTAAACGAACCGAACGAACACGAACAAAGCCATGTTCGTGTTCGTTCGTTAAGGAAATTAACATGTTCGCGAACTGTTCACGAACGAATACCGAACATAAGTTTATGTTCGTGTTTGTTTGTTAAGGAAATTCAGTTGTTCACGAACAGTTCGTGAACACTGGTCTCGAACACAAACGAATGCAAGCAAATAACAACGAATGTAAAGGAACATTTAACTTGAAAATAAAAAAAAACAAAAAAAAACATTGTTATCCTTAAACATTGGATATAAGTAGTTAAATACAACCATCAAATGATAAATCAAAACACAAGAAGTCTACTACACCACTAAGCGATAAATCAAGGTTAACTAACATAGACATAACTATCCCAGAAAATGTCTTCGAGTGTCCAAATTTTAGCTAACTTAAAAAAAGACAGGGTTTCAAGTTTTCAATATGTTTAGATAAAAGATTTATTATTTATTATTTTTAATATAATCGAACGAACACGAACGAACGAACATGAACAAATGTAAACGAACAGATTACCGAACGTTCACGAATGCAGTCGAACGAACGAAACCTGTGTTCGTGTTCGTTCGCTAAGCTAACCGAACGGAATTTTTTGTTCGTGTTCGTTCGTTAAGCTAATCAAACGAACATAAACGAACTTCCCGCCGAACAGTTTACGAACTGTTCGCTGAACGTTCGGTTCGTTTACAGCCCTAGTCTTAACCGGTCTCACGCTTGTTAGAGAAATTTTTTTTAAAACAATTTATATTTATTATTTTGTTTAAGTGTCTATTAAACTAAAATTTAGGATTATTGAAACAAAATCAATAAGGTAGCGTTCGTTTCATGGAATGGAATGGAATTAGGAAGTTTTTCTTTGTAAAATTGATCTTGGTTGGGGGAGGGAGGAATTTGAAATCCAATGAATTTCTTTAATCAATGAAATTTGTGACTATTTCAACATTCCATTCCATTCCTTCATTAGAGTGAAGGATTTCTAAGGAATGTTGAAATAGTCACAAATTTCATTAATTAAAGAAATTCATGGGATTTCAAATTCCTCCCTCCCCCAACCAAGATCAATTTTACAAAGAAAAACTTCCTAATTCCATTCCATTCCATTCCATGAAACGAACGCTACCTAAGTGTTTATGGTTTTGTCTTGTTGGAGTCAAGTGTTTTGTAACTTAGTGTTGGTAACTTGGCACCGTCCCTCACTTCAAAGACCCTGCTGCATTTGTAGGAGCCTCCTCGCTCACCCATTTGTCCTCATAAAAACTTTTATTTAAATATTTATTTATGTATTATTAAATATTTTTAATAATATTAATTATTAAATATTTTTAATAATATTATAAAAAGTTATAATTTTCTATTGCTTTTTTATAGTATTACATATACCTTTATTAATATTAAGTATTTAAGTATTACATATACTAGATGTACATTTGAGTATCCATGTTTCTTAATCTAACAAACAGAAGGTGATTTTTCTTTGTTTCATTATTTTTTTATAGCGAATCTAGTTCTATCAAAAACAAAATTCTGGTTCTTTGACGTTGAGAAATTGACGTGCACGACCTTCTGCACTCCATCTATAGCTTCAGAGGCAAGATACCTGAAAGTATCAAAGGTAAAGAGAATGAAAACATTTGGAACCAATACTTCTAGTTAGGGCTGGCATAACGGGTCAACCCGATCTGTTAAGACACGAACACGATAAGACACGAACCCGAAACATGTAAACACGAACTCGACACGAAATCTTATCGTTTAAATTTTCGAAACACGAACACGAACCTGTTAATAAACAGGTCACACGAAACGACCTGCTAAGACACGAAAAAGTTACCAACGTATCATACGACTTGTTTAAGACACGAACACGACCTGTTAAGACACGAACACGACCTGTTTAAGACACGAACACGACCAAATTGGGGAAGCTGTGAACAAGATTGGGAATGGTGGTATTTGTGAGAGAGATTTAAAAATTAGTGTTTGGATTGTGGAAAAAGAACTGCGTATGTTTGTGAATAATTCATCCCAGGTTCCACAACTGACAACCCCATGTCTACACCCACATAGAATATTTTTTTTTTTAATTTTTAATTATTAACATGTACTTAACGGGTCTTAACAGGTTAACGAGTTTTAACCTGTTTAGACACGAAACATGTTAAGGTCAAACACGAAACATGATAACTTCGTGTAGGTTTGTATCGTGTTATCATGTTCGTGTCAGAATTATCAGCCCTACTTCTAGTACTGTTGTAGAGTCCCATTTCCGGCTAAGCAAGTGTTTTTTTAATCAAGATGAAACATAAATTATATTGTTATATTTAAAAATCGCTACAAAAGTAGATGCAACTGCCATTCATTTATACGTGTTATTTTAGTTTATGTCTAGTTGAATAAAAAAAACAAACATAAGACAAGATGACAAATGTCATAATTGGGGGTTAATGTAAACCTAAACGTTTGACTCGATTAGATTTGATGTCACATGCATGGGTTCCATTTGGAGATTCTGACCCTTCTACCAAGAATCTATTATTAATATTATATTAAAAGACGTATTTAAAAATTTCTTAATTTGACTTTGAATACCAGATTGATAAAACTCTAGTTAAAATTTATATAAGTCTGAGTTTCTTGAATAAACTATTGAAGGTTAAACTCTGTTGCTTTTTTTTAAACGGCTAACTATTTTTCATGTGTAAATCCACCATTTCAGAGCTATGTCCAAAGACCGACTACTCGACCACCGCTAGAAAGCGTAGCACACCCACCTGATGCGCAGAAACCCCGTAGAATAGGTAAAACTACCCCCCTCCCCCCCAGACTCGAACCCGGGTAAAACCCCGGGCCAAGCCTTCACCGAGATGGGAACAACCACTGCACTGCAGTGGAAGACTCAGATCCTCACGTTGCTATAAAACAAAAATCATATGCCTAGTGAAATTACAAAAAAACATAGTAAATAAAAAAACATAACATAAAAACAATCCTTGGAGTTTTTTTATCTCATTTTATTTTATTCTCTCTCCTCGTATCGTTCTCTCTACAACGTCTCTCTCCCTTCCTTTCTCTTTCACATCAGCCAGGGCTGCGACAAATGGATCCCGCGTTGAAAATGATCTTAGGAGAAAAACAATCTTGAGAAAACTACCATTTTTTTTAAATAATTAAATGTAGACAACATGGTTAAAAGAGCATAGAATTATTATTGTTTCTGGGGATGAATATCCCCATAAGAAACAAACCTTTTTGATCATCGGGTTAACTTGACTGGAGACACTTTGAACCATAAATGTCATTTTTAGACGCTTATGTGATGATTAAGATAGTCACATGGAGGTTGACGTTCTTTGGGGCGAGGTCACCCTCGGCCTAAAACAGGACTTCAGTATGTTATTTATGTGGCCACCCTTGGCCTGAAAGCCTATTCCTGTAGCGACTGATGCTTCTACTAAGAGCCTTCAAAAGAGTAAAGTTGGTAATCCGTTGTTTCCATACTTGGTTATGAAGATCCTCACTTTTATTGATTCCCCATATTATTCATAATCACTTAAATAATACATTCTTACATTCACAACCACATTAAAATATAGGATAGGAGATGAACAGTAAACCCTCCTATATAAGGGTTTACTTTTGTTTTTCATATAATTTGGGGTATAGGGTACGAGGATGGGTATACGGTCCAATGTAAGAGTAAAAATGAATAAAATCTCATATTTTCTTTATAAATAAGGTATTTTGAAGGGATATGAACTCCATTGTGTGTGTTCTTAGACTTGACTAATGATTAATCAAACGAAAAGTGGGTCAAGGGTAATATATGACATTAAATCTGTTTAGAGATCAAATAAAAATAAAGATGTTAGATGTGCACAAAAAACCCGAATCCGAAAAAAAACCCGAACCCGGGTCTTAGAAAAACTGGGTTTTTTAAACCTGGACCCGACCCTACCCGTGTTGGCCCCAAATAGATCTTTGATCTCTATACAATCGAATAACTTGAATATAAACTGAATATCTGAATACAATTGATGATAGTGATTTACAAATGAGAAATCTATCCCTATTTATAGTATCTAAAGGGTGCGATCCAATAGACGCATATCTTCACGAACGGGTGCGTCTCTTGAATATGTAGATGGAATTAAACATGAAGGGGTGCGTCATTTGATTGAAAAGTCATGTCCCTTGAATCCTTGTGTGGCTGCGAAAATCTGCAGGTGTGTCTCCAAGGGATTTCGCCATCCTTGGGGTGGTAGTTAACAAGTTCTGATTTGTCACAAATAGTCCCTCAACTTTGTAACTGCCACTATTTTCTTTAATTACCATAAAAATCCTTGTAGTTTAGGATGTGTAGGGATTATAACTTTCATTCACCCCCTAATCACGAACATCCTTGAGTTGTTGTAGATCTTGAACTCCGAACAGTTTTATCTTCTTGAAACTCCTCGGTATCCAACGTTTCACACAGATCTTCTTATTCACCAACCTTGCTCCTCACGAACCTTGTTTCACTCGAACTCGCTTCACACGAATATTTTGCTTCACACTTGTCTTGACCGTACTTGATTTGTATCACACGAACCTCCTCTTGTGTAGTTGTCTCAACACGAACTCCACCGGTCTGGATTAACTTCCCCATCATCATATCACATGAATTAAATCCATCTCACATAGATTTTAAACAATCTAACTCACTCAGATTTGTCTTGCGGTTGTATCAGACAACAATTCCTTTTTCTGACCCAGTCACAGGATTACTTGTGTCTTCTTCTTGATCTATCACAGATTAAATATCCTCTTCACGGTTGTCTCTCACAACGGGTTCTTTATCATTGATTGCTTCCCTCACGGGTTCTTCACTTTTTCTTGATCCATTCACTAGATTGTTTTGTTGTAAATTTCACAGGTTATCTTCCTCCGCATCACACGGTTTTTCTCTTTGATCGTTTCACACGACCAAATTCCATGTTTCTACTTCTCTTCAATCGTGTAGGCACATCAGAAGTGCCGGTTCATCATCTTCCATGTCAACCAAGAGTGTCTCATTTTCTTTGGTTTTCTTGGTTGGGCATTCGTAGGCATAGTGCCCAAGTTTCTTACATCTGTAGTAAGTGATTTTCGACTTATTTCTCATAGTCGGTGTCTCTTGCTTGCTATCATCCCTTTGTGGTTTGTCGGTTCCTTCCGACTCGTAAGAGGTGTGTCCTTCACCCCTATGTTGAAAATTGCCTCTCCCTCGGCCTCGTGACGGACGGAATCTCCCTCGTCCATGATTTCCAACATGTTGTCCATGACCCGCATACAAGAGTTCTTCTAGATTGTTCACGGGGCTTACCCTTTTCTTCAATTTTAACCTTTCTTCATACATTTTTAATCTACCAATAGCCTTGTCTAACGTCATTGTGTCTAGATCGGAGTATTGCTCGATTGATGCAACTATCTGAATAAATCGATCTGGCACGGCGTTTAGAAGTTTTCGTACCAGAGTAGATTGATTCAACGTTCTTCCGTACTTGCTTGCCCGTGTAACAATACTATTAATCTTTTCAGTGAACTCGTCTATGGTGTCATATTCTTTCATTTGCAATAACTCAAATTCTGACATGAGTATATGTAAACGCGCATTTTGCACACGGTCTACACCAACATGTCTAGTCTTGAGATTTTCCCAAATTTCCTTTGCAGTTTTACAACTTGCAACTTGCAATACAACATTCTCTGGTATTGCTTGGAACAGATATGCAATCACTGCTTTGTCCTTTTTCACATCTTGTTGCGTAGTGTTTGTGGGTTCTATCATCTTCCAAAGTCCATTTGCTTCTAGTATGGTTTTGATGCGTATTGCCCATACGGTATAATTTGTAGGTTTTAAGATTGGACATTGGTAGTGAGTCAGAGATCCCACATCCTTGTGAATTACAATTTGGCCCGAACCTCTCGATTTATCAGACATGTTTCCGAACGATTTTGACTTTTACAAAATTTGCAAACAAACAACCTCTTTTGTTTTTAATAATTTCCTTACCACCAATACGAACCACTGTACCGGTAAACTTTGACTTTCTAGAACCTTTAATTCTTAACCCGCGTATAACCCCAATGCGTAATAACCAATCAATCTAATTCGCACTAAACCCCGGAATCAAAACCCTAGATTCCTAACCCTGGTTCGACCCTGAACCGAAAATAAACTAACTTGCGAATTGAGAAAGAACAATAAAACCTGATCGCGAATTCCCTGCGACGCCTAGAGTCTGATGCTCTGATACTAATTGTTGGCCCCAAAATGGATCTTTGATCTCTATACAATCGAATAACTTGAATATAAACTGAATATCTGAATACAATTAATGATAGTGATTTACAAATGAGAAATCTATCCCTATTTATAGTTTCTAAAGGGTGCGATTCAATAGACGTGTCTCTTCACAAACGGGTGCGTCTCTTGAATATGTGGATGTAATTAAACATGAAGGGGTGTGTCCTTTGATTGAAAAGTCATGTCCCTTGAATCCTTGTGTGGCTGCGAAAATCTGCAGGTGTGTCTCCAAGGGATTTCGCCACCCTTGGGGTGGTAGTTACCAAGTTCTGATTTGTCACAAATAGTCCCTCAACTTTGTAACCTCCACTATTTTCTTTAATTACCATAAAAACCCTTGTAGTTTAGGATGTGTAGGGATTATAACTTTCAACTCGTAGGGTAGGGACCAGGTATGCATATTCTGTTCAATACCCAAACCCGAACCTGAACCCGTGTTTTTTTCGTACCCGGGTTTTCAGCATACCCGGTTTCGATAAACTTGAACCATTTTTTTGATTAAACAAAACTTGTTTCTGCTTTGTGAGTAGGCTTCTAAACCGTTCGACCCATTTAGTCAAAACTTCAAGGAATGAGTTATGCTGGGTGTAGGCGAATATGAGCGGGTTGGGTAAAGGGTCGGGTCAACAAAAGGGTTGATGTTTAGTGGGTAGGATCGCATTAAATATGTTACAAAAACTATTACCAAAATAACGATCCAGATGTTTAAACGTAGCAATACTGGGTGTGCTATGTGCAAACTGTTAAAAGCGTTCGACCCAGGCTTACTTCTAGCTAAAGCAACAATCTAACACACCAACATATATGTAGGCTAGCCCATATTGACCCATTTTCATGTAATAAATGGGCAGCGATTACCTTCTCTAATGTTAAGTAGCAAATCTTCATACTCCATATATGCTCCCTCAACGATTCAAATAATTCGCAATGCTCCTGGCAAACACCGCATTTTGGCTGATGCGCAAGAATGGTGAGATGGATATCTTCATGTGTGCAGCGAGGTGATATTTTTTCTTGAACTGCTGAAAATCAAGCTGCAAATTTATGCAATAGTCGCCATATATAACCAAAAAAAATAGATGAGATATTTGCCAAAGGTTAGAATAATAAGTGACTAGAATGATGAACACCAAAAAACAAACGACTAAACGCTCATTGCAAACCACAGCCACAGGGACCAACCAGACATTTAAAATCTTTAAATTAATTAGATAAGTTTATTAAATTTAATTAATTGAATTATTTTGCTTTATGGTTGAGTCAGGAGAGGATGCTTGGACTCCAAGCTAGCTAATGGTGTGTACCGTAGATAATTGCCGTAGAGTTGTTTTTTGTAATTGGTTTTGATCATAAATAAAATAGTCGGAACAAACGTTTTGTTCTAAGTCTGAGTTCGGGCTAGGCAATGTGACTGTTGAATGTTGATGTAACAAACACTTAGGTTTTATTAAGTATGATCCATATGAATGGAACCCGCCGTGATTGAGATTAATTATCTAAACCGCTCCAACATTAACTCGATTTTTTTAAACCAGGCCAAAAAATACTTTTATTGACCCGCTTTTTTGGTACAACTCGGTCAGGGGCGGAACTAATTAAGAATGAGCCGTAGCACGGGCTACGGCTCAACCCCGTATTCATATTCGCAGTGTAATTTTTTTTCGATTTTATACATAGCCTACCCAAAAATATATACGAGGATACCCCTAAGAGAAAATTATGAAACTTGATATCATTCATTAAGCCCAAAACATATTTAGTAACAAAGCCTAAATAATTAGTTTTATGATAATTAAGCCCAAATTTTAATAATTAATAAAGCTCATATAATAGAAAGAGTGATCTTGTGCATCTTATGGTTGAAATAAGAACACATAGTTCTTGTCATTTGGTTTTTTGGGTAGTAAAACTAGCTTTGGTTTTACTGGTTGCAACCGCAACCGTTGAAAAATGTTTTTTGAAAATTAAAGATTATCAAGAGGGATTTACGCAATCGAATGGGCCCGTAATTTTTGAACAATGGCATGTTTATGCTGTCGAAAAGGATTTTTTTCATAAAGTAAAAGACGACGATATGATGGAACGATTTCAATCTATGAAAAAGAAGAGGCCAAATCTATTAGTTATTTGTTTAGTTTATTTATATATTTATTGTCTTTTTTTTAATATTGTATGATTGCACGATAAAAAATTTTTTTAGGATACCACTGATTTAATGGGCTAGTTACGCCACTTAACTCGGTGGTTTATTTATTTATTTTTTCTAAACCGCTCCAAACTCATTATTATTTTCAACCGCCCATAAACACGTACTAGTGAAAAACCACTTAAACATGTATTTATAATAATGTTGGAAGTTGAATCACCTCTTATGCATGAGATTAACGATAAACCTGCATGGACTATATACATGCAAAGAATTTAATAGTTTTTTTTTTTTTTTGGATTTCGTATTTGAATTATTTCAAATTCTATTACTTCGTTTCCAAGTTATAATGTATGTATACTTATAAATAGATGGTATGAACTTTTGAGTTTTTCATTCATGCATGTTGTTTGATTTGCTTAGATATATATCAGAGTTTAAAGATTACTCCCATTTATAATCCAAACATATAAATTTGGATTCATTCATCTTCGATATGTCGGCGGTCATGGCCCCATGGCCCGACAGTGAACATCATGTGGATCAACATAACGTAGGGATACCTGACGCTGTCTTCGTTAAAATCATGATTGCCATGTTTACCAGCTCTTTCATCTTCGCCTTCTTGGGGGGCTTCCTTACCCATTTGCGCGACAACCACCGCAGTTCTTCAAGCGGGCTCAACGATTCCATATTGAAGTCACTCCCTGTATTTGTTTACTCCAAAACCAAAACCAATGTTGTGGAAGATTGTGCAGTCTGTTTGTCCGAGTTTGAAGACAACGCCTCATCCTGGTACTACTTCATCTATCCAAACAACAACAACGTCGGAACGAGTTGTAGTTGATGTTAGAATAGACATTGTGCCTGTTGTTAACGAGACGGAGCCGAGTTGTGTACCCAGACACGAGTCAAGTTAAAGAAGAAGAAGAAGAAATTAGTATTAACATCAGTGAGTCTCTTGTTTGATTAATTAATTTCATGCAATTACAAATACATATTGGTTATATATCGAATGCTTTCTTTTGTTATCTTTTGTATTATGTAAATAGTTAATGTACTGATAAGATATTGAATATTAATGATGTTCTTTATTTTGTTTAGGGTACCTTTAAAATGTTTTCCTAGCTTTTTTTAATGATGAGATAACCATGAAGAAGAAGATGAAGCAGCTTGCTGCCATTAAATTAAATTTATGAATTATGCTAATTACATCACCAAATGTTATGATGGAAGAACAACTAAATATGGTTTAATGATGTGATATCCCTCAGTTCAATGCCCTATGATTTTTTCTAAAGATAACATAACTTTTTTCTTCATTACTTTCAACTACGGGTAATCGTATATGGATAAGTCAATTTCACAGACTTTAAGTGGATAGAAGAAACTATTTGATATATTTTTCTAAATTGAAAATATAAAAGCATGAATGTTAAATATTATTAACAATCGTGGTGAAACCTTTTTTTTTCCAAATAATTATCTTGATTTTGATTTTGTTTTGATTTTTTTTAATTCTCTAAACCGTTCAAGAGGTACTTTGCAATTTTCAAGGATTCTTTTAAGGGTTTCTTCAAAGTTCCAATTATACCCTTATTTTTTTCTTTTAAATTGTAATCAATTCAATTTGGTGATGTGCACATAATCTTATCCCTAGATAAAAATGATGGACGCACGCACAATATTATTCTTATTGTTTTTAGGGGGATCGGGATTCGGGGCACCTGCGGTGACCCCTTGCGGGAAGCATGTTGCCGATTAGGGGGGTGCTGCCATCAAGGCGGTGAGGTAGGAGAGAGGGAGGAAATCGGTGGGAAGTCACCGAAGAGAGAGGGAGGAGAGAGGGAGGAGTGGACCAATGAAAATTTTTTTTTTTTTTTTTTTAATAAAAACCAAGTCACCTAAGAGGGGAGTGCCGCCATCAATTTAGGGTGTTAGGGGAGTTTAAGAGGGGAGTGCCGCCATCAATTTAGGGTGTTAGGGGAGTTTAAGAGGGGAGTTGACGTGGCACACGAGGATTGGTTATGCGTAAGAGAGGGGACTCCCCTCTTAGGGGAGTGCCCCTTACACCCTTATATTCGTTTCTGTTTGTACCGAATCTCACCTCTAGATTCTAAAGTAAATTTGTTTCTTTAATAACACAAGAAAAGTAAATTTGTTGAAAAGAAAGTAATCAAGAATGTTGTTCTTGATGGTTTGAAGGAAGTAAGCAAATAGGAAAGAAATCGAGAGCGTTCTTGAAAAGAAAATAATCAAGAACTGCATTAACTCAACTTGAATATGGGCTTCACGCTTTAAAACCAAGCCCATTTTTACAAAACTAATGGTCTAGACTGTAGAAGTTGCAAAAGGCCCAGTGGATCGGCTTGGTTAAACAAGACGACTTTTTTTTTTCTTTCATCTCAAACAAATAGAATTTTTTTTTTAAATAAAACCTTTTCCAAAAGCACATACTGTTATTAATTTATTACGTAATTATGTTTCACCCTTCCGCCTAATCGTCAGGCTTGTCACCTACTTCTCTTTACATTTTGGCAAACTCAATTTGAATATATTTTCATATATTAAACAACTAGGTTAGAACCCCATGTATTACACAGGTTGAAAAAAAAATGTAATTTTACATACTAAATAATAAAACAATATATCTTTAAAAACCGCATTTGTTACACGGGTTGAATAAATATAATTTTATATATTAAATAATAAAAAATATTATATTTTTAACAACCTCGTGTATTGTAATCTATATACCAAATAATAAAAAAGTTAAATTTTTAAAAACTCTATGTATTACATGAGTTGAATAAATGTAATTTTAGATTAATAGTATATTAAATACATATAATTTTGGATTAATAGTGTATTAAATAAATATAATTTTGGATAAAGTCTTATATATAAATTTTAAGTAATCAATGTATTTGATAAATAATAAAAATATTAATAATAGTAAAAAATCTAATTTATATACTAAATCTATTTTTTACTATAATAAAAGAAATCAACTTTTAGATACGTGTCATTCATTAAAGGTATCCTCAAATCTATACTTATCTTATATTAATTAAATAAATAATAAATTAATATTAAATATTATCATACTTTAATTAAACATGGTTAGCTATTATCAATTATAATTAAAGATGACATAGTGAATGCATGATATATTTAACAATAAGTGATTAAACAAACAAAAATCACTACAAATTATCCAAGTCAAATAGATGGCCAAAGAGTTGAACTTCAATTGAAATGTATTCAACTATCTATAACCTTCTAACGTATTTAGTTAAAAAAAATCTTTTAGTAATTTGTTAGTATATTCCTTGTTTATAGAAAATCAAAAAAATAATATTATAAATGAGAAATATAGATTAAATTTAAATTAAATACTAATTATCTATAGTTAAGTAAGAGTTATCTATAAATATTTAGAAGAGATTAAATTAAATAATAATTACCCATAAGATATTAAACTAAATAATATTTCTAGGAGGGTTATTTATAACTAATAAGAAGAGATTAAACTTAAATAATAATTATCTATAAGACATGACCTAATATGATGACAAGTGTCCAAAAGTTGGTTTCTTTTATTATATAGTATAGATACAAATATTTGTACATGAAGTTTCTTTTACCAAAATTCTGTAGCATAACTGTTGTAAAATGGGTAACCAACCTCTTTAACAATTAATAATAAACTAGTATTAAACACCCCCCGCGTTGCGGCGGGGGTGAGCACTAATGCTACACTACTGTCAGCGACCACCGACACTGAAGTTGCGGTGTTAATGCGAAGAAATTAAACCGAAACGTAAAACATAGGATAAAATAACTAAGTTGATCTAGGACTCGTGCGTTATGATGAACCCGCGTCTATTTTTTCCCGTTTGACAGGTTCATCGTAATCTATATATAATATATATCATTACCACCATACAAACCATAATGCATACATTACAACAACCATTGCATCAATATGTTGCAAATGATATATATATATAAGATTTTGGCTAAATTAATTAGATTATTATAGATAATAATAATTTATAAATAAAATAACACAACTTTGAATGGATCAAACCGATTGAATATGGTAAGATAATGAAACCATTATTTGATTAGGGTACAACCACTTAAGCACAATTGACAACCATATATGCATAGAAAACATATTGAATTTGATTAGGTAATGAAACCATTATTATTTGATTAAGGTACAACCATTTAAGCACAACTTACAACCTATATTTGATTAAGGTACAAGTATTTAAGCACAACTTACAACCAAATTTACACACAAATGTTTCAAATATTACAAATTTATAGTATATAATATGATTTAACAAAGTGTACAACCCCAACACATAAAGGTACAACAAAACTAAGCATGAAACACCATTAATGCAAAAGTTACAACCACTTAAAGCCTAACTATATTACAAATTGATATTATATAAATGGTACAATTCCGAATTTTGAATAATCCGACAATGAAAGCAACAATACTAACAATAGTAGCATTAATATCAACTTTTATTCGATTAAAGTGGGGAATCAGGTCATTATGACCAAGTAAACTAACCGTTGGATGGGGTGAACATAGGTCGGTTTTGACCCAAAATCATAACCATAACTGAGATATCGGTTAATGGATAATCATAACCATAACCAATCGGTTATGGCAGTTTTGTTTATTCGGTTTTAATGGTTACAAAGGGTTGGTTATGGTCGGTTAACTGTGGATTGAGCGTGGCTAAATATAACTCAATACGATATTCTTATGTATTATTTGGGTCTAAAAGTTTGGACCTGATCGAAATTTGTAACTATTAAATATATTGTTATTACATATTTCTACGTATTACTATGTTACATAGCATTCGAAAAATACGTATACTCTATTACATGATGTTCCGTCCAAATAGGGATGAGATTTTTTACCGAAATACCGGTACCGTACCGATGCCGTACCGTACCGATCATAAACGGTACCGGTATCGGTAATAGATTTTTTGAAATTCGGTATCGGTAAAAAACGGTATCGGTACCGGTATTTTTCGGTAAATACTGGTATTAATACCGAATTTAATAATGACTTTATGTATTTTGCTATTATCTTAGATCCCACTATGAAGTTATATTTTCTTGAACATTGTTTTACAAAAACCAATATCAAATTTCTTTTGTTTGGTTATTTTTAATCAATTATGATGATTTTTAGACATGCTGGAATTTGAATGTTAAACGTCGAACTCATGGATGTTTATCTTTTGATTTTTTTGACTACTTAATATGTTTACCCTTTGTTTACATTTCTCTATATATTACTCTAGTTCAATTAATAATGGATGGATGGGTTGCACATAAATTTTTTTTAGGTAACACAGTGGATGATACTAAAGCGGTACCAATATGGTAAAATACCGAAATACCGGTACCGATACCGGTACCGAATCTATAAATACGGTACGGTAATCGGTATCCACATTTCCTCAATTTCGGTAACGGTATTTACGGTATCGGTATCGTACCGATCTCATCCCTACGTCCAAATCACAATATATTTGACTTTTTTAAATAGGTTCTTAATCTGTTATGTGGTTCCATTATATATTACAAAACTATGACGCATAGTTTGTGGTCCATCTACATACTAGCAAGTTAGGTACACATCTCATGGTCCATAAGACTATTCAGTGTAACGTAACGACCATTAAAAACATCTAAAAACATGTCTAGTTAGCTACTATATTAGAAAAACACACATTTTTTTTTGAAAAGTAAACTTCATTAACAACACAGCCGACCCAAACCTGGCCGACCAAACAAAACTACACCAAAATTACATATTTACAAAAGAGCACCAATCCTTCCATTCTAACCCTTTGAACTTCGATCTATTCGAGCACCATAAAAAACCCAAAGCCTTAACTTCACTCAGAATACTATCAATCTTAACAGGCGAGTTAGAAAACAAAACATTATTCCTAGCACGCCGAAGGCTCCAACAGGCGATAATGATGATGCCTTGCACCGCTTCTTTTTTCCTCTCTGAACCCCTAATGACCGTGTGACATTCAAGAAGATCTCTGATCGAGAACACAAAAATATTAGGAATTTTGCACCACGTGCTGATACCGTTCCAAACATTCGAAGCGATGAAACATGAGATGAAAAGATGATCCGTGTTTTCATCCTCCGACTTGCATAACGGACACAAAGAGTCTTCGATTTGGATATTCCTTTTTCTAAGCGCAACTCTGGTCGGGATCCTATCTATTTCCAAACGCCAAACATGAATGTTGCATTTAGCCGGAATCCAACGGCACCAATCCATAACATAACAATTCACTGCCTCGTAGTCTGAAAATAACAGACTTTTAACAGCCTTAACCATGAATTCCCCGGACGATCCTGACATCCATTCCCACTTATCGTTCCTATCCGAGAGATGCACGTTGTCCAACAACAACGACAACTGCAGCAAGTTGTTCAAAGTAACCACATTAGATATTGATGTCCTCCAATCCCACTTCAATTCAGATCCGCCATCAACAGCCAAAACCCGGTCAGCCACCTTGCATTTTTTTATCGCTCTCTAAACCAAACAGGTCCGGAAATCTCTCCTTTAAAGACTCGTTAGTGATCCACGGGTCAAGCCAAAAACGAATCTCCTTGCCGTTTCCTAAGATTCCTTGGAAAAAGTTTTTAATAGGACGCCCGCCGACCTTGGTGTTGATACATACCTTCGCTATGTTATTCCAAGTGCCGCTCAATGACTTCTTGAAGGGGATACACTCCCACTCCACCCTACTAGTATGAAACACATCGATGACTTTCCTCCATAAGTTATTCGTCTTCGTCTTGTATCGCCATCCTCATTTGATCAAAAGAGAAATGTTAACCTCCCGCTTTCTTTCATTTTTCTAGTTTTTTTAACAAAAAACATGAAAGAAAAATAGTGCCTAAAAACATCACCAACAATAATAAAAAACCAAAAAAATGTTCCACGTAGGCTTCTAAAAATGGGGAAAATGGCTATTGGGGGTGCTCTAAACATGTGAGTATAGAGTTGCAATTCAAAAAACCAAAAATACATTTGAATAACAAAACTAAATCGTGGCAATAATTGTATAATATATATTAATCTCTTTATCCTTTCATCTAGGATGATGCAAATCTTTTAGCGGCGACATTTTATCGGAATAAGCTAAGCTATGACGACGGCATCTATAGTGACGACATTGATAACCTATGCGCACCTTTGACCACAAACCCTAAAGCGATAACATGTCATGGGGATAGCCAAATAGGTAACACCCTATTACATCAATATGTCATCAGCAAACCTCAATTAACAACCTTCTTGTAATATATTCAGAGAAAATTGTTCAACTTTTTATGAACTAGTGAACAAGTAGGCGTTGAATTGATTTTTGGCCTTACTTATAAAGATTGGTATTTACACAATTAAGTAAATTTCACTAAAATAAACATGATTTAAATGATAGCTATAATTGATTTGAATGAAATTGTAAGTGACTAAGTCACTTAGTCACTTACATAACATGGATACCAAGTATCATCATGAAAATAATGAGTGGTTATAACCTTTATACCGAATGATATTGTGAGGCTCACAACCAATAATAAGAGGTTATCACAAATTAACAATGAAATTTTAGATTTTTCAACCAAAAATATTATAATTACATAAACTTTCATTGTTTGATTCTCAATCTTGTTTTATTTTAGGTAAGTCAAATTGTGGTTACAAAATTTTTTTAATTGCCTATGATGATTAACTTTTCTTTTTAAGGAACCAAAAACGACCTCCAAATTTAGATAAGTCAATTTGTGGTTATAAAAATAATAATAGGCACCCAAGCTTTTACAAGCACATGTCTTGCCTTTTGCTCTACACCACATGGTCGGCTTAAATTCCCACATTCTTTGGTCTTTCACTTTCTCACCTTCTCCACATTTGATGTTTCAAGCACACTTTTGTATTACTATTAAAAAAAATGTGTTGGAGAATGTAGCAAGCATGGGTGATGGGTCTCACTCAAAGTCAAGTTCAATACTTTTTGTAGATGCATTATAATTGGTCCATAATTTATTTATATAATGAGACAAATAAAAAAGATAACCGTGTGGTTCATCTTTAAACATTAGCATCAATAGAACACAGTAATATATATGTCATAGAGGATATATAAATGATTTATCTAAAGGTTATTAGTGGTTTAAGAACTATTTTTTTAAAGACGAATTACTTTGTAATCTTGTCGTCCGTGAAACTTGAACCGAAAACCTTCAAACTTAGTTGTACCTAAAGGCTTTGCCTTTACCAATTGGCCATCAATCCTATTGGTTATAGGGTTTAAGAACTAATAGTTTATTTTATTGAAATACTAATGGTAGCATAAGGATGAAAACAACTAAAAGGAGAAAAGACAAAAAGAAAAAACCCTTATATTATAAACATTTGTACATGTTTTAAGTCAAATATTAAGTTACAAGTTCAAATATACATGAAAACAATAAGACAAGGGGGCACTATGAAGGGAGATAAAGGGGGTGTTTGGTGTTGCGTTTTCAAAATAGATTTTGCGTTTTCAAAACTGCGTTTTGAAAAAGCATGTAGGTACATGCTTCTCCAAAACTGCGTTTTGAATGCAGATAATTAATCACTTTTTCATCCAAACACTTTTTAGATTATTTATATTTTACAAACGCAATAATCAAATAATCACTTCAAAACGTAATCTCAAACACCCTCTAAATATGTTATTATCTATGTATATTATTTCTATGGAGTTTGCTTTTGTGACTGTAGAATCGAAAGTGTTATTTCTTAAGTTTGTTTACCTTGAATTTGTCAAACATGTGTTTCTGTATCATTAATTCTTTATTATGGTTAAATATGTGTTAATCAGGTTTAAAGGTGTATGAATTACGATATCGACACTACAAGAAATCTTCTCTGACACTACAAGGTTTATGAATTACAATAATCAGCCTTTTTCGCGACGACAAAAGTCTGGTCAGCAAAGCTGCGACGCCATAGCTCATATGGTCGTCAGGATAGTCCTTTTAGCGACGACATGTTGTCGCTAAAAGGTTGTTGGAAGAAAATATGAATTTTAAAAATAATTCAAAAATAGATATTAAATATCAGATGATCATTGTAAATATTAGATAACGTTTTAGCGACAAATACGCTAAAGATAATTTTAAAATCCAGAATGGTATTTTTTCAACAAATCTGAAACATATACATCAAATCTCAAACTTATCTCGGGAAATTATCTATAAAACGACGGCGTATTCATACACTTGCTCAATCAGCGTTTAGAAAATAAACAAATAAAAAGAGGAAAAAACGTATCTCGACGACTTGTCGTCGGGAAAGGGTTGAATAGAAATTTATTTTTTAACCAGATTTAAAAAAAAATGGTAAAGTGAAAAAAAACTTTGTCCCGACGACAAGTCGCCGGGAAAGGTTTTGGCTCCTATGTCAATGGCGCCCAACCATTTCCCGACGACTTGTCGTCGGCATAGGTGATATGTAGCAACGCTAGCAGGTTGTCGGGATAGGGTGGTCATGTCAGAGAAGATTTCTTGTAGTGCAATATGAGCCTCATAGATGATAATGTGCTCAAAAGGGTCTCGAGTCACCTTTTAATTACCAACCGGTTAGCCATTGTCACAGACTCACATGACAAGGGGTCATGATCCTGAACTGTTACATGGTTTAAGAATGGGACAAAAAATAATTACGAAATCAATATCTTTTATTTTAATTTATAAAATATAAAAAAGGAAGAATGATTAGAATAGACAACACCTAGAGCTTTTTGGTAGTATGGGACTTTGGAATTTTGGCTGTCAACATATATGATATAAGAACAAAAGAGAATATTCTTTCTAAAGAAGAATTTAAATACTAAATTAATTGTTTTTATAACTTTAGCAATTAATATATTTAAAAAAAATACGATATAATATCATTCAAGTTGCTTTTAATTTTAAAACATCATATAGCTAGTTAGATTTAATGTGTTTGTTTGCAAGAGATATACTAGCGTTAACCTCAAATACCACAAAAAAGCATTTTGGACGTGTTAGTTCTGAATGACTTGAGAATAAGTGTTTGATGGGAACAATCCAGGATGAATAATATTTAATGGTAAGTTTTGCAAAAACAAATTCGGAAATTAAAAAAAAAAGAAGAAGAAAAAATTTACTTGAAACCTGTAACTGGTATGGTTATTGTAACATAAATTTCGTGTATCTTTCTCAAAATACAATAATCATAACACCACTATATGCATGACTAAAACTTATCTAAATGTTATTTCTTGGTATGTGTAGTTGCATGTGTATGGAACTAAGCCATATATAGTTACCATTTTATAGCAAAAAAAAAATTATTTGAATAATCATTAACCAACAATAACAGTTTTTGATAGGCATTTGATAACAAAGATCGCATTTTTTTCACTTAGTTTAAATAAGTTGTATCTGTATGGAATTCTTCTGCTTCTCAGTATGATCTCTATCATCATTTCTATTCCCTTTATCAATTCCCCTATCCCACCTAGCTTCTCAGTATGATCTCTATCATCATCTCTATTCCCTTTATCAATTCCCCTATCCCACCTAGGTCTATGAATTTCTCTATCAATTCTATTACCTTATCCTTATCCTCTTTGTACCTCAAGTTCTATATAGAACAGATTTCTTTACAACTGTTCAGGATTATATGAAAAAAGACCCTATCAATATATGGGTTTATGATCCAATTCACAAGAAGAGGCGTCAGGTTACTACCTTGTAAAAGCGTCGAGACCATAGCATGTTACACGAAAGCGCCGCTTTCTTTGTAGTATTGTCACACAGTTGTCCGCCTATAATCATATATAGCAGGTTTCAATATACAAATTTTAACATGTCTTAAAAACGATGTTACTGAGATTTCAAACCCATAGCTTCCCATTGTTAACTCCAATGACTTTGTCATTGGATCCAAACCCCCCACCGCGTTTAGTAATATGTCGTGATATTTCTAAGGATAAAACTAGTTCGCAAATTAGAAATAAGAGCGAAACCCAAGTTACATAAGTTTAAGAATTTTGATCCAATATTCGTAAGTATCTCTTGTTCTTACAGATATAATACAGTAATGAGTAAAATGCACGGATAGTCCATGTGATTTGGTGAAATTTCACCTTTAGTCCTCAACTTTTCAAAATTACACTCTTAGTCCCTGTGGTTTGACAAATTGTTACTCTGATAGTCCCTAAAGCGGATGAAGGTTACTCGGATAGTCCCTGTGGTTTGACAAGTTGTTACCCGGATAGTCCTTGTCATTTCACACCCACATAACCAGAAAAACTAACCTCCATCCGCTTTGGGGACTATCCGAGTAACAACTTGTCAAACCACAGGGACTAAAAGTGTAATTTTGAAAAGTTGGGGACTAAAAGTGAAATTTCACCAAACCACAAGGATTATCCGTGCATTTTATTCTATAGTAATAATTTTCATTGTCTTATAAAATAAAACTTGGATCGAATGGGGCTTGAGATGACGTTTTCTCCTTTTTCTTTATGTATATTCTCCTCTTGCTTTTTTGGTTCAATGATTTAAACTTTTGATGGGAATCGATTATTTATTTGTATTATTATGCTTTTTTCTTCTTTTTAGGTCAAACTAAGTCGACACTTATTCAATGTCTGAAATTGTTCCTCCAATTGAAGTGAAACCGGCTGATTATATTGCTTCAAATTCGTTGAATCTTATCATGCAGTTTATTTTGAATCCATTTCATATCATGTTAGAATCACACTTAAAGATAATATTTATTAATGATAAAAGTCTATTTAAACATGAGAGTTACTTAAGTCCTATATACCATCAAGGGTTTAATCGAGGGTTGTTTGGGAGATCAAACTTGAAGTGCAAGTCAAACTATCAAGATTGTTGGTCGAAAATGATTCGATCAACTTCGTATTTAATATAATTGTCAGCCTCCTTTGTGGATGATGTTGTTTCATGTTTTGATAAAGGTATTCGGGAGGCAATAGAAGACATTGTCGTATGTGAGGGTCCTTTTATTGGTGAACTACAGTGGCGGATCGCGACCTTGCCAATGTGGTTTGGTGGGTTGGGCCTTCTCTCGGCCCGGGATGTGGCTGCCTATGCCTTTGTGGCTTCCAGGTCTCAATATTGGGAGTTGTAGGACCACATCTTACGCAACAGTGGGGTTGCTAACACTGATCCGGATTATGCCAGCGCCTTAGAACGCTTACATGAATCTCTACTTGACTTTGATCTCGGCAGTTTCTCCAACAAGGACACCGCCCCCAAAAAGCCACAGAAAACTTTGGTGAATGCCCTTTGTTGTCGAATCGCACAAAGTTTTGGAGAAGATCTCTATTTGTCCCCCCGCCAGAAAGCCGTCATTGAATGCCTACAGAGGCCTCACGCTCAGGATTTCTTAACTGTTATTCCTATTGAAGGTTTGGGTCAACGTATGTCAGCGGTGGAGTACCGGTCAATCCTTAATTACCGTTTGATGATCCACATGTTCCCGAATGATGAAACTTGCCTAGTCTGTCGTAAAGCATGCCTGGATAAATACGGGGAGCATGCGTTACACTGTAGAGAGTTGCCGGGGTTTAAGTATCGCCATGACTTTGTTCGAGACGCGTTAATGGATATCCTCAAACGAGCAGGGATCTCGGCAAATAAAGAGGCGCCGGTTAATTTTCTTATAGACCCGTCGGAGGGGAGATCCACCCTACGCCCAGCTGACGTGCTAGTTTTTGGTTGGGAGGGCGGGAAACATGCTTGTGTCGATCTCACAGGTGTATCCCCCCTAGCCGGGTTCCGGGTAAATGGGTTTGGGGGGGGGGGGATAATCAAGGTGGAAAAGCACGCGAAAAGCACGCGAAAGCTTGTGAGGATAATCAGCATGCCTTTGTCCCCCTGGCGTTTGACACGTTCGGCTCATTGGCGCCGGAGGCAGTTCGGTTCTTGTCTAGAATTCAGCGTGTGGTCCACAGCAACTTTTCGACCCCTCTTTCGACCCCTCAGGGGCGAGGCTTTGTTTTTAGTAGATTAGGGTTTTCTATTCAGAAAGGGATGGCGGCGCAGTTTGTTGCTCGTCTAGATTAGGGTTTTCTATTCAGAAAGGGATGGCGGCGCAGTTTGTTGCTGTCTACCTGCTATTCTTATGTAATTTTCCCTGATGATTGGAATGAAATATATAATTTACTAAAAAAAATATTAAACTTTTAATAAATCTCTAAATTCTTCCCCATATAATTGCGTTATGAAATTGATAAAATTGTCTTTTGCGTTCTATTGAGATAATCATAAAGTTCAAAATAATGCATCGATCTTAAGTTCGTTTATCGACTATATGAAAGTGTGTACCACAACTTTCTTTAAAAAGAATCTATAGATGATATAAAACACAAAGAACCAAAGCGATAACATTATAACATAAGTCCTATTTGTGACGATTAAAGCTCGCCGCATATAATTTCCTCACTAATTATCCCTTTGCGAATGACTTGCTATGGATAAACCGGTCGCACATAATTTCCTCACTATTTTTTTTAAATGACATTTAAGACTATTTCTTTTGTGACGATGGACCTGTCATTCGTTTGTTATTTTGCCTTTTTAATGACATTTAAGAGTAATTTAAGAAAAGTTACAATGATATTTATGACGAAAAATAAACGTGATAAATCAACTAAAATTTATAATAGATGATCTTTTAAAACAAGTCATCATTATATTTAATAAAAAAAAAACTTAAAAACAACCAACTGGTTTTCTATAAGAATCAAAATTTAGCAAATTCAATACATTTTTAGATTTTTTTTTAAACTAATTTTTTATAACTATAAAGTTAAACAAGAAAAGAACCTTTCTACAGGAACCTAGCTTATTACATTTTACAGGGCCCAAAAAAAAAAAATAATAAATAAACTGTAGAAACATCAATTCATACAAAAGCTTTCTACTTCAAATTTTTGTTCAAACTCTTTTGCAATATATTTTCAGTAACATCTACAGTAACAAGACGTGTGAATCATTTAGAATGTGAAAGAAGATCTCAAATTGGAATAACATGACATGACCAAAAAGCAAGTGATGTATATATAGTAGCATGAGATGGTGGTGTGGTCGAGACGCGTCCACACGATAGATATATGCCTTCTTTGGACCACCAGTCGGGCCGCGGTTACATTCGACCACAACTTCATGCCTTCTTCTCCACCACTATTAGGGTTATGATACATTGATGGGTCATAATGCCATTAGGGACATACTAAGTCAAACAAGGGCCTTGTCAAAGTTTCTTTCATTCAGTCACTTAAGCAATGATCACTTCCATGTTCTTAAAGCCCAACCCCTTGGTGGTATGAAACTATCTTCGGTTAATTGATAATAACACTGATATGGTTTACTACAAATACGTACATGTGAATTTCAAACATGCATGATTCTTTTAAACTATATTGAAAAGGTTTGGTCATTTTGAATGAACCTATATGGCTAACACAAAATTCGTGGGCTAGAGTTTATTCTTAACAAATTCGGGGTCCGTAGCTAAAAGGGTCGTGTTTGTGCAAATCGACATGTTCTCGTGGGTTGACTTGTTTAACCTATTTATTTATTTTTAGTTTTTAACATATGTTTTATATATTAACTTAAACTATTGGGTACTTTTAAGTCAGATCTAAAAAGTTTAAAAATCAAAGTGTCATACTTTAGACATAATTTCTCAAAATATAATTATAATATATAAATTAATCAATTTAGAACTTTAAAGTATTAATGTGTAAAATAAATAGATAATTTTTTTCCCGTGTAAAATCATTGTATTCGTGTTAACCCGTGATTACACATGTCGTGTTTAGATTCATGCCTGTGACACAATTTTCGGTTCCTGTAAAATTTTCAGGCTTGACTCGCCAACTAGAGAACACGACTCTTTTAGCTGCCCTACATTGCAACCGTACGAGTTCAGTTGGACTCATAGTCTCATAGAGATTCTAGAAAATGACCAGGTTATAAATTTAGTAATCTTGTATACGAAAACTTTTAATCTTAATTTGTTTAGTTCTTAATGATTCATACCTCTTACTGGTTCAGTAGTTAATAGTTCAAATTGTTTGTTTCGCGAGCATATGTCTGAATGGTTCAGACATTTTCCTGTGAATGGTTAAGCATTATACTGAGTCTGAATGGTTAAGATCTCTAATCTATATTGGTCAGACATTTGTCTTTGAACGGTTAAGCGTTATACTAGTTCTTAATGTTTCAAACCTTTTACTAGTTCAGCACTTAATGGTTCAGACCTCTTACTCATTCAACACTTAACCATTACTTATAGAAATACAAATAAATGTTTCTATCTAGCTATCTCCACACTTGAATCCCAAGAAAGGGTGTGCACGTACGAGGAATCAACAATCAACTTTCATGGTTTACAGCTAACCCTCCAGGGAAGTTCCATAACAATGGCTACTGTTTGGTGTGGCAATAGACCAAAGTGACCACACAAATGCTGTGGCCACCAATCTCAATCATGTTCATTGAAGAATCTAGCTAAGTCACTGTACTTTCCAAATTATGACAAGGATTGGAAGCTATATGTTGAAATAAAATTGAGATGCACTACTATTTGATCGAAGATAGTGATCTATCGAAGTCAAACACCATCCGACAAACATATATGTTGAGAAAAAAAGCAAGAGAATAATAATACACTAAAAGTCCAATGGCCAATTAGAAAAGACTCAATTATTTGTTGATCCAACTACCTTACAGTTAGAACCATTCTATAATCTTTTCAAATAAGAGGTCTACATTAGCTTCTCTTTCTTAGTAACATACAAACTTAGACTTTAAAGAACTAAAATTCACTTTGTAAGATATAGCATGAAGGGGTCTCCTCATGACCGTTGGTCCATGTGAGATGAAGTATCAACTCTTTAGAAGCAAATATTCTAGAATTTTAAGTATAAGTGAGAGTAATTGTAAGTGATCAGTTGTATTGCCTCATCATGGAGTATTTATATCAAATAAGTTTGAGTTTCGTTGTCGTTATCATGTGGTGGTGGGCCTTATAAAGACAATTGTTTTGACAATTACTTCTTTCACCCTATTAGACCATGTGTAGTGGGGCGTTTTTTTTAAAAAAATTCAAAAATAACGCCCAAAAACGCCTCCCCACCCATTACATAGGGCGTTATTTTGTATTTTTTTTTTTTTGAAAAAAAAGAAGCCCGGCGTTTTATATAAAACGCTCAAAGATACAAGTGGTCCAAGTGGGCTGACCAATGGGAAGGAGTATTTGGTCCAAGTGGGCTGACATGGTCTGACCAAAAAGCTTTTTAAATAAGTTTTTTTTTAATGATTGGAAGGGGCATTATTCCCACTACGCCACTTTTGCAATAACGCACCATGCTGACTGGGATGACACGTGTCGGATAATGCCCCATGGTGGGGGCATTATTTTTCTTAACCACTACACATGGTTTTAGAGGATGTGAACATTCTTTTTGCCATGTTGTGCTTTTTTGCCACGTATACGTAACTTAATTTGGGTCGACACACGGATTTGTCGAGTTGGTTCAAATCTTGTGGATCTATAGGTGACTTTAGGTCATACCTCTTTAGAGCATGATGCATGCTAACTTTTTTAATGTAACTATATTATTGGCTATATTGTTCCGTAACTATCCTTCCCACATTAGGCATATTGTTAGATAACTAGTGCTAAAATTTGCAAGAAAAAACTAATTGAAAACATAAAACCTGAAAGCATCTTTGACGGCTTGTAAGCTCGATCTTCCATGACTTGTACATCATCGTCAAAACTCGGTGGAATGAAATTTACATTGGGACATATAACACATAACAAAAGGGAAAATTTATAAGAAGAAAATGATCCAATGAACATGTCGCTTGGCCCTCGTTGGCCTGTCCATACTGTTCGTCACACTTAAAAAGAGATGCCTGCTTTTGTTATTGTATGTAATTATAAAAGGAAAATTACGAAAATGTTAGTTGACCAAGAGAGTTTTTAATTTTGTCACTCTCCTGCGTCCTTGGAAGGACCACTGAGCATGGGATGAGTCGGCGTATCATGTTGAAGAGTCCATGTATCACGCTCCTTCGGAAGAGTCCACCTACGCTTCGGAAGAGTCACTGACGCTTCGGAAGAGTCCACCGACGCTTCGGAAGAGTCACCGCCGCTTCGGAAGAGTCCACCGACGCTTCGGAAGAGTCACCGAGTCTTCCCATAAACATATGGGACACGTGTCAGCTTCTAGGGACATGGACGCATCAACATAACATGTAGACTCTTCCGAAGCTCAGTGGTCCTTCCAAGTACGCAAGAGAGTGACAAAATTGAAAATCCTCTTGGTCAACCAAGAATTTCGTAATTTTCCCAATTATAAATTTACTAACATAGTCAAATTCTAACTGTATTAGTGGAATAAAGTTAGGAATATGACGTGTCTAAAAGAAGTGTTCCAATGCCTGATGTTCGTGACGGATCGTTAAGAAACCTGAAGCACAAATCATGTCGGGTACTGTGTCAAAGCATAGTTAAAATCACAGATATCTCAATCATTATAAATGTTACTATTCATACTTTTGTCATGGTGATAAAACAATGTGGGTGCAATGATGGTGATAAAACAATGTGGCTACAATGTAGTTATGTATTGTAATGGGAGGATCTAAGTGTTGAGTAGGACCCCTTTATGTTTTCTTCATTTTTGTAGCAGTTTTGTCTTTTTAATGTAGCAAAACTGTTAATTTTAACGTAGTAAAGTTATTTTTTATTGTTTTCCTAATATATTATGCATTATTGTTTAGGCGTTAGTTTTTATACAGTGTTTTGGCAAATATCATGACATGCTTTCTTACGTTAGTATACATACGTATGGACATTCATTGTTTTTGAATGCATTCTAACATTCAAAATTATGTAACTTTTTGAGATAGGGCATGAAGTATGCAACCTTTTCTAATATATTTTACAACACATTAAACCTACAAAACAATCTATTGTAACAAACGTAATAAATGGAAAATTTGACAACAGTTAACTCCTTTCTAAATAGTGCAATAGTGGACTGAAGTTTAGGCTACTCGGTATGGGGTTCGTCCCCACACCGTCCTGCATCGGCGCCGGTGTCAACACCGTGCCGCCCCCCCTCCCCCCCACGTCCCGTCCTCAACGTCCATATACCTTCGTTCAAGACGCGCACAAAAGACAAAAAATTGTGGGGACCATGCTGCGCAATTGACCGTTTGAAAAAAAAAAAATTAATTCAGAATTTATATTAATTAAAAAACGGTCATAATTCAAAAAACACCCCAATTCACTTCCATTTTTATAAATACTCACCTCTTTAACCATTTTTTTCATAACTTTTCACCCTCTACCAACCCATTCTCTCTCACATTTTATTACCACTCTTCCATTTTTATAAAAACTCATCATAAAAGTTGAAGATTAAAAAAAATAAAAAAACATAAAAGTGGTGGAGGACTATGACTAGGACCATCCTCCCATGCCCTCTAGTTTTGGAGGATGATCCATCCTTGGGAGGACTATGACGTGTCGCCTACGTGGCGGATCATCCTCTAAGGATGAACCATCACCATACCTTATAGCCTTAGGAATAAGACTTGTCTAAAACAAGTGATTCACCTGATGCTCTTGACCAACCGTAAATATGGAAGTAAACAAATCTAAACACAAACAATCAAAGCATTGAAGATAACACACATATATCAATTATTATACATGTTACTATTCACATACCTTTTCTCTGCAAGGTGATCAATTACACAAATGTGGCTACAATATAGTCACGTATATTAGACTAAAGGGTATGGAGAGGATGGGCTTGGAGGGGATGAGCCGACACGTAGGCGCCACGTAGGAGTGGCTTGGAGAGGATGAACCTGGGGGGTGGGGGATGAACCACTTTGTGTATATATATGTATGTATGTATAGGTATATGTGAGAGAAGAAAGGAGGAGAGAGGAGCAGCAAGCCCGGCTGTGGGCTGCCGGGTTAGACGAGCCGAGCCCCAGGGGGCGGTGTGGGGGTCCGGCGCCGGGCCTAGCCGGGCATCAGCCGGCCCCCATACCTTCTAGTCTTAATGGAGGGCTCGAAATGTTGGAAAGGCCTTTATGATTTCTTCATTTTTATGTAGCAAAATTGTTATTTTTTTTATCCTTTGTATAACAAAACTATTGTTCTGCTTTGGTTATGTACCAGACCTTCACCTTAGTATACCAAAATTATTTATAATTTATAATTGTTTAAGTGTTATTTATTCATTTTTTTCTTTGTAAATGATGAATAAGATATATTTGATTCGACCTAGCTCACTTTGACATTAACAGAATAGACATGCATATTTCAGCCCGTGACAAAATAGGCAAAAACGCAGGCTAAATAATCGACGGATAAGATTTAGCCCACTTTTTTTCATCCGCCGGCTATTTAGCCTACTTATGTTTTTTCATCCGCCAACTATTTAGCCTACGCTTTTTGATCCGCCGGCTATTTAGCCTATGCTTTACTCATTTTTATTGGTTTTTTAACCCCATTGTAACTTCACCATGAGTTTGCGTGTAGGCTACGCCTAGCCATCTTGGCCCACGGATCTTGTTTGGCGTCATCTGATTGGCACTTTTTGTCTTTGTCTATTTTTGCCAAGGCTGCATATGCATACTAATTCCGTTAACTTTGAAAATCAGCTTGTCTATTCTAGTATTTTTCACTTTAGAAAAAAAACAATTCATACATTTTCTAGGATAAATACACCATAATCTGCTTTGATCGACGAACATAACTCACTTATATTGGCGCCTCTCGTATCGTGTGCCCATATATAAATATAAATCGAATACTAAATAATCATTTCAGTTATCGTTACACCTTCTCACTTGTCGCATGATCACTCAACGATAGTAGATGAAACCTACGTTTTCTCGTTTCCTCTTCCAAAATTTAGGGTTTCTAAAGTTACTCCTTTAACATCATATAATCCACATTAGAAATATGGAGATTTTGAGTCATTGTTCAAGTAGATTACACTTTTGGATTACTTATAACCGCGTCGTATAACCATTTCACTACTAGTGATAAGATAATGGAGAAAAATGCCCGGATAGTCCCTGTGGTTTTGCCTTTTTTCACCTATAGTCCCCAACTTTCTAAAACTACCTGAATAGTCCCCAACTTTTCATTTTTTGTTCCCGGATAGTCCCTGGGTCTAACTTCAGTTTGTTTTCTCTGTTAAGATGGTGTGAAATGACCAAAATACCCTTTCCTTAAAAGGCCAAACCATAGGGACTATCCGGGCATCTTCTTCATTTTTATTTATAAAACCCCACCACCACACTTCATCTTCAACCTCCACCCACCATCACCCTCCTCCACCATCCACCATCACCGCCGGTCTCCGCCGCGCAGAACCACCATCGTTGTCGTCGTCCTCTTTGCCACCACCTGAAAACAGCAAACAACACAAACACAGACCACAACAAGCCTTTTCCCCCTCTCGATTCCTCATTCCCACCCCGATAGACAGATGCCGGAGCCGATTAACCGGCGCTCCGGTGTTGCGTAACCCGACCAGACAAGAAACCACACCACACCCCTTCATTGACAAACAATCAAACCCCCTACGTCGGTTAATGGAACCAGAAAGAGAGCCGCCACGCACGGCGGCACCGTGGCGGCAGAACAAGAAGAGACGGAGAGAGGGACGAGAGAGACATATCAGAGAAAGTGTGGTGTGCGGCGGCGGTAGAGCCGCTAGATGCAGCGACGGCGGCGGTGGTCGGTGTGGTGTCTCGCCGGGACGTTAAGCTCTGGAGATGATGAAGATGTTGTTGACGAGGAAGAGATGATGTTGACAGTGGTGATTCGGGTGGTGATAGCTGTGGTGGACACCGGAGCTCCGGTCCGACCGTCGATGACAGGAAGCTCAGTTCAGGTTTGAGTTTTTGTTAACCCGTCGACCTGAACCAACTTGTGTTAGCTAAACCTAGTTATGGTCTGACCCGAGCATGTTTATACTTCACCCAACCTATTAAATTCGTCTTTAGTTTCGTGTAGTATTAGAAACTCACCTCTATTTGTAGTCGAAACTGAACCGAAATAAATAAATGATTATCAACCGTTTAAACTTCAAAGCCAAATCATCAATATTTTTGTAATTTTTTTTATGTTATCGACCGCGGAATGTAAAAAGGGCGGGAAAAGAGCAAGAAGACGAAGATGGGTGTTTGGTCTCACCCAGAGATCTCACTAGAAGAACTGTTAAAATTGATCAAAGGGTTTGTTGATATCCTCATTTTAGCTTCTGGGTATCAATCATCTGGTCATTTTGCTCATTGGGATCCGCTAAACATAAAGAAAGCTTTCCAATGGGGCCTTTTCTTCGAGAATGTCAGTATTGTATGTAATTTTACTGGTTTTTGTATTCAATTTAATGCATTGTTGGTTACAGATTTAGTTGATTAATAATTGTGTGTTTTTTAGTGATGAGGGGGTGTGAGGTGACTAGCGTGTTTTAGGGTTTCTTCAAAGAAAATTGCAGAGAAGAAGGTGATGGTGGAGGGTGGAGGGTGGAGGAGGGTGATGGTGGGTGGTGGTTGAAGATGAAGTGTGGTGGTGGGGTTTTTCTCTAAAAATGTAGAAGATGCCCGGATAGTCCCTGTGGTTTGGCATTTTAAAGGAAAGGGTAAATTGGTCATTTCACACCCATTTAACAGAGAAAACAAACTGAAGTTAGACCCAGGGACTATCCGGGAACAAAAAATGAAAAGTCGGGGACTATTCAGGTAGTTTTAGAAAGTTGGGGACTATAGGTGAAAAAAGGCGAAACCACAGGGACTATCCGGGCATTTTTCTCTAAGATAATGGGAAAATGATATGTGGACAAACAAAGGTCTTCAAGAAAATGATTCAAGATGAGGTCAACAACCACCATGATTTTGGAGAAGTTGATGGTGGAGCCAACAATGGTAGTTAAGAGTTATTGACATTGTAGGATGGACGATGGATATGTGGGTTTGAAGATATTTGATTTATTGTTTTTAAAAGATATTACATTTTGATTTTTTATCTACTGCTGCATGAAGCATATCATTCACAATCTTAGTCCACACATCAATGTGACCATCGACATGTCATCTATTATTCATGTAACGTAATTTTAATAACAATCTTATTAACTTTTAAAAGTTATCACATTTTAACTTTTTATTTACTACTACATGAGACATCATTCACAATCTTAGTCCATGGATCAGTGTGACCATTCGACATGTCATCTTCATGGGCGGCCTTTATGCGGTGCAGAGAGGACCACCGCACAGGGCCCGTGATCTCGAGTGGCACGAGTTTTTTATGGTTAAGAAGTGATTGTCTTGAAATAAGAGATACGATCTAAATATATGTTAAGTTTTTTTAAATAGTATACTTATACCAATTCCAATATCGGCCCATTTACAAATCAGTTTTTATGGTTTAGAAGTGGTTGTGTTGAAATAAGAGATACGATCTACATATAGGCTTTTTTCGAGCTCGAATAAGTTACATAAATTCTCAGAAACATCCTTGGCCATCTTATTAGTTTTTAGCTTTTTATCTACTGGTACATGAAATCTCCGCCTCTCAACAAAAAAAAAAGTTTATTTACCGGTTTTAGTAAGTTATGTTTAATTACATAATTTAATGTTTTATGATATGCTATATTACGATGTATAATAAAACACACTTAAACGTAATTATTTCATGACTGGAAAATATTAAGACACCGACCTTAAAGTAGATATTTTAATTGCCTCTTCTACCTTTGAAAATCCATATTTGACTTGTTATCTGAATCCATTAATAAACAGTATAAAGCAGCAATTACTTGGATTAATCATGATTAGATTATCCAAAAAAAAGAAGGTAATACCTAGGGTAGTTTCTTCCCAATTTTGTTGCAATTATTTAGCCTTTAGAAAAGTTTCCCACTTAATTATAAAAACAATGGCTTAAATTAATCCACATTCCCACTTCGGTTTGATGAGGTCATCAGTTGATGGGAAGTTCATGTAGCCATGTGCTAAAAGATGATGCAAGCAAGATCTTGTTCATACAAGTATTTCTATTTTGTAGTTATCGATTCATTGAATATTAGCTGGTATATCATGTCAAACACGACTTATTAAGACACGAATACAAAACAGGTAAACACGAACAGAACAGGACACGAAATCTTATCGTGTCAGTTTTTCCAAACATGAACACGAACCTGATAATAAACAGGTTACACGAACCCGACCTGTCAAGACACAAATTAATTTACAAGCGTATCATACGACTTGTTAAGAGACGAGCATGACATGTGATAGTTAAAGGATAGATTAGCTAGTTAAAAGGTTATGTTAAAACCACAACACATAGCCTTAGGAAAAAATAATTCAAAATCTTTTCGTTTAAAGTCTCAAAAGTTCAGTCAAAGTGGTAAATCATGAGTTGCGTGCATGTAGAGTATTCTGAAACGATGGGTTAAAGGCCAAAGCTTGTTAGTGATGGTTTAGAAAAACTACACACTCTGTCTCGGAGTTGTCAATAGCAAAGTTTTACGTGGAGAAGATTAAAGAAGTGGTCTGGGGTTGTGACAATGATACATCACCCGGTCCCTATGGTTTGATGTTCGAATTTATAAAACAGTATTGGGATCAATTGGCAGGAGACTCGTGCATCATGAGCGAGTTATACGATTTAGGTACGATTAACAAGGGTGTCAACTCATCTTTCGTCACCTTAATTTCTAAAATTAATAGTCCTCTAATTCTGGATGACTGTCGACTAATAAATTTAATCGATTGTATTTACTAGGTAATTCCAAAAGCTTTGGCCAATCGATTAAAAAGGTGATTCAATCAATAATTAGCCATAAAGTGCTTTTATGGTTGGGGGAACATATTAGATTTTTTTTGAACGTCAAATTTGAATCACTCGTAGACCATATTACATGGGTCATTGGTTCTAAGTGAGTTGTTTTCCCACCTAATGGTGTTCTTGATTAAATTAGCTAGGATTTCTCAGGGTCCGTTATGTTCCAAATGAAATTCAAGGATGTTTGACTTAAATGGATTCGAGGTTGTCTTGAATCAAGTTATTCCTCTGTTATTATAACGTTTAGAAGGATTAGACTCGATAAAAAAAATGTAACAAATATACAATTGTGTGCTGTAGATTCAAACACAAAACCTTAAAAGAGTAACAAGTAACTATGATATGATGAAGAGTACTTTTAAATAGAGACTTACATATTTGATTCAACTAAATCAAACATGACATTATTTTAATTACTTTGTATCAAAGTTTTATCATATTCTACTGATGTACTTAAACTCGTGTATATTGATATATTTGTATGATACTATATATGATATTAAATATGAATGCAAATATGTAATTCATCTAACATAAAGATTTTTTAAGTTTAATAACACTTAAAACTCCACTTTGAATAACTAGTCTGATCAACCGGTATGATATACAGTTTTCAAAACATTACTTAATTTTCTCGACCTATAGTTTGCTTTAATCTATAAATTGACATCATTATATCATCCCACACAAAAAAAGGCAATTACAAAGCAATGGCAGGTAGTCGGGCAACAAGTTGCGCCGCCACCCCCTTTTGAATAGAAAAACCAATTCTACTAAATACAAAGTTTGAAACCTTTAGCGCCGAAGAATTACTATTAACGACTTTTTGAACCCGGTTCAAAAGTCGCACAGCGTCAGGAGCGAGACCACCAAAGGTATCAAACGCAAACGGGACAAACACATGTTGATTCTCCAGGCAGGCTTTCTCATGTTTTGCCACTTTGCTCGCCTCTGCCTTGAGCACCGCTTGCCCTACGACAAAGCCCTTGTCCTTGAGCCCAACAAGGGGGGAGACTCCAGTTAAATCTACACAAGCGTGTTTCCCCCCTTCCCATCCAAACACAAGGATGTCCGCCGGGCGTAAAGTGGACCTCCCCTCTAAGGGGTCAGTCAGGAAATTTACTGGAGCCTCCTTTTTGGCAGAGATCCCGGCCCGCTTAAGAACATCACATAACACATCTCTCACCAAATCATGCCGATATTTAAACCCTGGTAGCTCTTTACAGTGGATCGCGTGCTCGCCGAAAGAATCCAAACACGCTTTGCGGCATACCGGACATGGCTCGTCAACTGGGAACAAAGGAATCATCAGTCGGTATCTAAGGATAGCACGGTATTCCACTGCCGACATGTGTTGCCCCAAGCCTTCAATAGGTGCGACAGACAGAAAATCTTGAGCATGTGGGGCACGTAGACATTCAAACACAGCTCTTTGCCGAGGGGATAAGACAAACTTCTCTTCAAACCTCTTGACAATTTCGCCATATAAGGCATTCGCCAGAATTTTCTGGGATTTAGGAGGGGCGGTGTCTTTAATGTAGAAACCGCCAATATCAAGGTCGGGAAGAGAACTATGCAAAAGGTCCAACGCACTCCTGTAATCGGAGTCTAAAACATCCCCACCACATTCTCGGAGTATGTGGTCTTGTAAACCCCAAGATTGGGCCCTTGAAGCCACGAAAGCATATGAAGAGGCATCCTCGGCCGTACAAATCCCTAAGCCTCCGAACCGGGTCGGGAGAGAAGCCAACCTCCACTGGAGATCTCCAAAAAAAGCACCCCCACAAACAACAATGTCCTCTAATGCTCCCCGGAGGCCTTCATCAAAAACAGAGACAGCTCCCCCGACCAAAGAAGGTTGACACGTTCGAAGACCAAACAGTAATTTAGCAACACCCATACAAGAACGAAGCAAGAGGAGCTCGCTCTGAGGGTCCCGTAGGCGTTTAAGGCACCTCATCAGCTCGACTGCACAGTTCGCTCTTTTAAGAGCCATATTACTAATAAAACCTGCATCACGACTAACGGCACCCCCCAGGAGTTTCACACCCAGCACCGGCCTCCCAATCCCCCGAGGGAATAAGCCCTCCTGAACCTTTACACCATTGCAGGTTGGCCAGAAAACTTCAGTTTTCTTTATATTAAGTTGAAGCCCTAAGGAAGGACCCTCCGCTCTGATGATATCTAAAGCATTAGCCACTTGGGTGGCATCTCCAATAAGCGTTCCGTCATCTAGGTACCAGGCGTGAAATAGAAGTTTGCAGCGATCCCTTATTCGGTGAACAAGGGGGTGTAGAACAAGGGCAAAAAGGAGGGGTCCCAAGGGGTCCCCTTGCTGAACGCCAGTAGTAGACCAAATAAACTCATCCCCCACATATAATCTAGCTGGTTGACCATATAAAAAATCGACCCACGTAGAAATAGAAGGACACCTTTTCCTAACCTCGTACAGTAGGGCTGTCCTATCAACCAAATTAAAAGCGTTCGAAAAATCAACAGTAAGCATAGCAAGAGACCCATCTTGGTGGTACTGATTAAGGAACCTGTTCGCACTATGAAGAACGGCCTCAGCCCCACACGGAATCCCTACCCCAAACTGGAAATCGCCAAGGTATTTGGCTATCTCCTTCCCAACACCTTTCATGGCCACCTTGGAAATCACCCTCCTCCAAATCGACCCAACAGCTTTAATGGAAGTTGTGTCTTATTTCTTTATTTATAAAGCATAATTATTATCAGGATTTTGTATTTATCGTATTAAAAAAGAATCATGATTGAAAGAAAGGAGTGCAAGTAACACTTAGTCAAAACATACACGAATTCAATCTAATTTAATAAACTCTTTTAGCGTAAATTGCATTTTACATCCATTATTTTAGCAAAATTTCAGGCGTTGTCCTTTAACTAACGAAATTACAACGGATGTTCTTTATGTTCTAAATTATTTACAGATTTGGTCATTTCTCCCAAAAAGATTAAAAAATAAAGGACATTCGATGTAAAGAAATTAAAACATAAAGACCATTTGTTGTAAATTAAAGGCAAATTGGAAATAAATAATCTCACCTAACTCAATTTGGCCGATAATAATCTCAAGTCAGTTATTGGCCGATAATAATTCGAACTGGTTAATTTTTTTTAAATAGTCCGCCGTTAAAATAGCTTAACGAAGTTAAGCTTTTTTCCGAATTACAAACCGACGTTTTAGGGCTTTTGATCAGAATGAGGATACGAGTCGATATATTGCCCCAACCCACGAAAACGGTGCTTCAATTCGGACGTTTAAACTTTCAATTAACAAAAATCAAGCTATTTCGAGCACAATTTCGAGGAAAGTTTTACATCAATCGACTTGTATCCTCGTTCTGATCAAAAGTCGTAAAACATCGGTTTGTAATTCGGGAAAAAAAAACTTAACTCCGTTAAGCTATTTTAATAACGGACTATTTTACAAAAAAAAAATGGCAAATTGGAAATAAATAATCCCAACTCACTGTTATTGGCCAATAATAATCCCAACTCATTTAATCACCAATAATAATCCGAACTTTTCACTTTTTTTTTTTGTAAAATACTCACACGTTAAAAAAACACTAACTAGGTTAAAATATTGCTGATGTGGCTTAACATGTGTGGACTGACGTGGCTGGTTAACATCTTACCTGTGTATAAAATGATTATCAGCCTTATTTGCACACACAATTGGCTGAATTTGCCCAATTTGTAGAATTAGGGTTTTGAAGAAGAGTGCGATTGGGTGTGCAAATGAGTCTGATAATCATTTTATACACAGGTAAGATGTTAACCAGCCACGTCAGTCCACACATGTTAAGCCACATCAGCAATATTTTAATCTAGTTAGTGTTTCTTTAACGTGGGAGTATTTTACAAACAAAAGTGAATAGTTCGGATTATTATTGGTGATTAAATGAGTTGGGATTATTATTGGCCAATAACAGTGAGTTGGGATTATTTATTTCCAATTTGCCAAAAAAATTGAACAGTTTGGATTATTATCGGCCAATAACTGACTTGGGATTATTATCGGCTAAATTGAGTTAGGTGAGATTATTTATTTCCAAATCGCCTAAACTTAAACATAAAGGATATCTGTTGTAATTTCGTTAGTTAAAGAACAACGTCTGAAATTTTGCTGAAACTTAAAGAACGTAAAATGCAATTTACCCTTGTTTTTATGAGTTCTATTAGTCACTGACTACTATATTCATATGGATATGTATGTAGCAATTAATAGAGTGGATTCTAAGGCTAAGTAAAAGGGAAATGGATTTGTTCATGAATTGAGGGTGATGAAATATAAATGATAAGTGACTTGGAAAATATAAGGTAACCCTAAAGCAGGTAAGAACAAGACGAACACAATTAGCAACACAAGCCCTAGTCCTAAAGATGATCATAGTTGATTTAGCCTTGCATATTTGGTGATTGACCTTAAATCTTCATGTTTAGGTTTGATTTCGGGTTTGGAATAATGATTTGAAGCTTTTGATTAACCCAAAAGTGTTCACGATCACCTCTTAGCCTCTAGGCCCCCATGGTTTATGGCCATCATTGTTGCTTTTATAATCGAAATCTAGGGTTTTTACGCACTAGGTCCAATACGGGTCATACCTTTATGTGGGTACAAGTCGTATTCAGGTCATTTTTTGGATCCTCTCGTCCAAACCCCCAATATTTATATACTCCGGCTCCGGAACCAAGAAAAAAGGGTTTTCTCTTGTTCCCTTCATCTAAAACTCCAGAATATATTTACTAAACAATCTTCATTTGTATTTGTTTTATGCATTTCCATTGAAGATTGACGTACTCTTATATACATTTTTTATTTAATTTGGTTTTATCTTTTTATCATGTAAGTCAACTGTCACAACCCCCGATCCCTCTTTCCCGGGAATGGGCGGCCGTGAGCCAGTTGCGGTGGTATCACGTTATTAATTTATTTGGCAGCGGAAATTTCATCAGGACCGTAGTTAGGAAATGTTTAAATCAGAGTAAACCACCTTATTTTATAATATCAAACACATGGGTGAAACCCAAGTTTTTATTACACACTGAATTACAGGAATAAATCCCACTTTATTGAACTAAACGCTTTCTTTTATTTAGGTAACTTTTATAGCCACTTTTCCAAGCCTTCAGTGCTGTCCAGCTGGCTTCTAGTTTGGCTTTCACATTTTGTTACCTGAAACGCGTTTTAAAAAGGTTTTGTCAGTGGAAAATACTGGTGAATGAATCTCAGTTTAATCAAGAATTATTAATTTAACTTAAACAGTATTGAGGGCGATTACAATGTTTCCATCTACCCAATTACTCATTCAGTAGTGCCACGTCTGACTGAGGGTCATATTACACATTGGCTAACTCGTCGTCCAATGGTAACGTTACTCAAATTTTGTATACAAAACCCCAACATACCGGCAGTAATTGTAGAATTACAAAGACTCAATCACTGCTAAATTGCATTGTAAAACATTTAAGGTTTTGTAAAAACTGTTAACGAAAAGGAGATTACTCACATTGCTATTTTAGGGTTTTCCTTTATGATTTCCTGGTGAATATCTATAATTTACACAAATGCACGTGTGTTAGTATAATAACCCATTTTAACATTAGTAATACCCTCCCCGAGACGGCATTTCAACGACTACGTCGGGCAGAACCACGACAGCCGTTACGGAACCCTAGATCAATCGGGCAGCGTATCTAATACGTCTCCAGGGGTTATAATACTTACATCGTAGCAGAACCTCGCTAATTTAGGGGGTATTGGACTCGGGTATAATGCCCACTATTTAAAAGTGTAGAGAGACAGAAAGAAAATTGAACGAAACGGACTGAAGGCCGTTGCCTTCTATTTATAGTGTCTGATCCGAGGTTTCTCGCGGCCCGCGTGAAGTTTGGCCAGGCCTTACGCGGCCCGCATTGACTTAGGTCAATGGCGTAGCTTGGCTGGGTCACCCTATAGGCTCGACACGAGTTGGACACGTGGCCGCACCGGGCTGTGCCACAATTCTGGGCACTCGCGGCCCGCATCAACTAAACCAAACATGTACGCGGCCCGCTTGGGCTTATGGTTTTGGCGATATCAGGTTTTCCTATTCGCG
This sequence comes from Helianthus annuus, assembly GCF_002127325.2. Lineage (NCBI taxonomy): Eukaryota > Viridiplantae > Streptophyta > Magnoliopsida > Asterales > Asteraceae > Helianthus > Helianthus annuus. The sequence continues at coordinate 6,135,379 of NC_035447.2, read as the reverse complement.
CGGCCCGTATGAACTTGAGGTGAGGCCCTACGCGGCCCGCCTCAGTTTAACAAATTTTGTTTTTTATTTATTTTATATAGTATAATCTATTTTCGGGCTCGGTTTTCACATACGGGGTGCATATAAAGACAAGTTGATATATATTAGGGTGTCGGAATTATTATGAGAATGTCGGTTTTACCGAGGGTTGTTATATCCTCCCCACCTTGTTTTAGAGCTCGTCCTCGAGATCTACTGGAACAAGTGTGGATATTTCTTTTTCATTTCCGATTCAAGTTCCCATGTGTACTCGGGTCCTCTTTTGGAATTCCATTTCACTTTGACCAGAACTAGTCTTTTATGTTTGAGATTCTTAATTTTCCTATCTTCAATTTGTAGAGGCTTCTCCACAAACTTGAGTTGCTCATTTATCTCTATATCTTTGAGAGGTACTACGAGTGATTCGTCAACTAAACACTTTTTAAGATTGGATACATGAAACACATCATGTATTCCTGCCATTTCTTCTGGCAGTCGTAGCTGATAAGCTACAGGTCCTATTCTTCGGATAATTTCAAAAGGTCCAATATACCTGGGACTTAGCTTTCCTCTTTTGATGAATCTTACCACTCCTTTCCAGGGTGAAACTTTCAATAATACTTTATCTCCTTCTTGAAATTCTAAGGGTTTACGTCTGTTATCGGCATAACTCTTTTGTCGATCACGTGCTGCTTTCAGTCGTTCCTTGACTTGAATAATTTTATTGGTTATTTCTTGTACTATCTCGGGTCCAGGTAATTGCTTCGAATGGTGCAGCATTGATACTTGTGTGATAACTGTTATTATAAGAAAATTCTATCAAAGGTAAGTGTTCGTCCCAATTACCTCCGAAATCAATTACACAAGCTCTAAGCATGTCCTCCATCGTCTGAATTGTTCTTTCGCTTTGTCCGTCCGTTTGAGGATGATAAGCGGTGCTTAAGTTTAGCTTAGTTCCCATTGCTCTTTGAAAACTTGACCAAAAATGAGAAGTAAAACGACTATCTCTATAAGACACAATTGATAAAGGTATGCCATGTAAAGAAACGATTTCATTTACATACAATTTGGCTAATTGTTCCATACTAAAGGTTTCCTTTATTGGTAAGAAATGAGCTGACTTGGTTAACCTATCTACAATCACCCAGATTGTATCATTTCCTTTCCTTGTTTTAGGCAATTTGGTAACAAAATCCATTGTTATCAATTCCCATTTCCAAACTGGTATTTCTAATTGTTGTAACAAACCTGAGGGTTTCTGGTGTTCAGCTTTAACTTGTGAGCAAGTTAAACATTTAGAAACATAAACTGCTATATCCTTTTTCATTCCTATCCACCAGAAATTTTTTCTTAAATCCTGGTACATTTTATCATTTCCTGGATGCATCGTATATTTAGATTTATGAGCTTCTTCTAATATACGGTAACGTAAGTTTCCTAACTTAGGTATCCAGGTTCTCTTTTTATGGAATCTCCAAATTCCATCCGTTCCTTGTTCTAATTCCTTAATCATTCCCTTTAATTTTTCAGTATCTTCCTTGATTACTGATTCTTGTGCTTTTCTAATCTGTTCGTTTAAATCTACTTGCAGATTTAATTTAAGAGAACGTACCCTTTTTGGCTTTTCATAATATTTTCGACTTAAAGCGTCAGCCACCACATTGGCTTTTCCTGCATGATACTGAATATCGCAGTCATAATCACTAAGCAATTCCATCCAACGTCTTTGTCTCATATTCAACTCTTTTTGCCCGAAAACATATCTTAAACTTTTATGATCAGTGAATATGGTAAACTTACTACCATAAAGATAATGTCTCCAAATCTTAAGGGCAAAAATTATGGCTCCTAATTCCAAATCATGGGTCGAATAATTTCCTTCATGACTCTTAAGTTGTCTAGATGCATAAGCTATAACCTTTTGACGTTGCATCAATACGCATCCATAACCTAACTTAGAAGCGTCACAAAAGACTACAAAGTTTTCAGTTCCTTCTGGTAATGCTAGTATGGGTGTATGGGTTAATCTTTGCTTAAGGATTCTAAAGGCTTCTTCTTGTTTTGGTCCCCATTCAAACTTAACAGATTTACAGGTTAACTTAGTTAAAGGAATGGCTATTCTAGAAAAATCTCGAATAAATCTTCTATAATAACCGGCCAATCCTAAGAAACTTCTAACCTCTGTTGGTGACTCAGGGGTTTTCCATTTAGTAATTGCTTCGATCTTTGTTGGATCTACATGAATTCCTTCATGATTTACTAAATGTCCGAGAAATTGCACTTGTTCTAACCAAAACTCGCATTTTGAAAACTTAGCATAAAGCTTTTCTTTTCTTAATAAACTTAAAAGTAAGTGCAAGTGCTTTGCATGCTCTTCTTTACTTTTAGAGTAAATGAGAATATCATCTATGAAGACAATTATGAATTTATCCAAATATGGCTTACATATTCGGTTCATCATGTCCATAAATGCGGCTGGGGCATTGGTTAAACCAAATGGCATGACAGTAAATTCATAATGACCATACCTTGTTCTGAATGCGGTTTTAGGAATATCTTCTTCCTGTACCTTTAATTGATGATATCCTGATCTTAAATCGATTTTAGAGAAAAATCGAGCTCCTTGAAGTTGATCAAACAAATCATCGATCCTCGGTAATGGGTACCGATTCTTAATCGTGACTTTGTTCAATTCCCGGTAGTCAATGCACATACGCATCGATCCGTCCTTCTTTTTGACAAATAATATTGGTGCTCCCCATGGCGATGAACTTGGCTGTATAAATCTTTTTTCCAATAATTCGTCTAATTGTTTCTTCAGTTCTTGCATTTCAGCGGGTGCTAAACGGTAAGGTGCTTTAGCAATTGGTGCTGTTCCTGGTAATAGGTGAATTCTGAATTCGACTTCCCTGTCTGGCGGTAGTCCTGGCAATTCTTCTGGAAAGACATCTGAAAATTGGGATACTACTGGGATATCTTTTAGTTCTTTTCCTTTAGTGTTAGTGATTATTGAAATCAAATACACTATAGATCCTTTTCTTATACAACTTGCAGTTTTCATCACAGAGATGAATTTAGTGGATCTAAAAGGTTTATCTCCTTTAATTGAGATCTTTTCACCTCTTGGTGATTTTAATTGAATTGTCTTTTGATCACATAAAATACTGGCTTTATTGGCTATTAACCAATCCATTCCTAACACAACATCAAATCCAGCCAGATTCATTGGGTAAAGGTTTGCAATAAATTTTTGATTAAAAATTTCTATTCCTGCTCCCTGCAAGATTTCAGAAATCCTAACAGTTTCTCCATTTGCGGTTTCCACTAGACATTCTTGTGGTAGTTTAGTTAATGATTGATTTAGGAGTTTGCAAAACGAAGTATTAATAAAACTTTGGTTTGCACCAGAGTCAAATAATACTTTAGCAAAAATATCATTAACTAAAAACGTACCAGCAATGACGTCTGGGATCATCTTGGCTTCGTCTGCAGTCAAAACAAATGCTCTAGCATTTCTAGTGTTCTGGTTGTTTGCAGCTGGGGTCAATTTTGGGCAGTTTGTCTTGATATGACCTGGTTCCCCACAATTGAAGCATACCCTGCTATTGGCTTTCTTCCTGCAATCTTCTTCCTTGTGACCTGAGATTTTGCAGAAATTGCAGTATATGGAGCATTTTCCAGAATGCTTCCTTTTGCAATAAGGTGCAGATGTAGAACCTACATTCCTACGGTTGAAATTCTTAGAACGGAGTTCTTGGGTAAGCCTTTGGGATAAGTTTTTCCTCTGATCTTCTTCCCTAGTACGGATTAGTTCATCTGTCAAGGTATTGGCTAGTTCTACAGCTTCTTCTATGGTTTGAGGTCTAGCTGCCTTGACTACATGCCTAATCTCCCCAATTAATCCCCAGATATAACGGGAGATTAACACTGGTTCTGGTGATGCAAAGGTTGGTACCATCCTAGCATATTCAAAGAATGTAGTAGTGTAACCTTTACTGTCTACCCCGGTCATTCTAAGATTTAGGAACTTATTTGCTATCTGTTCTTTTTCATTGGGAGGGCAGAATTTCCTTTCTACCATGTTCTTGAATTCTTCCCATTCCATATTATAAATCCTATTACTTCCTCTGGATTGGAGGATAGTGTTCCACCATTCTAAGGCTGCATTTTTAAACAGATTTGAAGCAAACATTATTTTATCTTCTTCAGCACACTTGCTTATTTTCAGAACTGCCTCAGTTTTCTCTATCCAGCGTAAAGCTGCAATGGGTCCTTCATTGCCCGAGAATTCTACTGGTTTGCAGGACCAGAATTCTTTGTAAGAACAACCATGTGGCATGGTTCTTCTTCTTTTGGGAACGGGCGCTTGAAGTATGGGTCCATTGTTCACGCTGTTTTCGAGTTCAGTTGGTCGCTTACTGCTATGCTTACTTTTATTATTCGCTTCCTGAACTGTTTGAATAATAAATGGCATTGCATCTATAATTCCCTGTGCCACAATATGCTGAACGGCACTATTATCCATTTGGTTTCCGTTGTTATTATTGTCCGAATTCTCATTAACCACGTTAATGTTACTCTGGTTATCGTTATTCAGATTTTCTTGATTTCCCGCGTCGGCCATCTGAATTTTAGACATTTACCAAATATTAATATCACAAATAATATTTATATATAGCCAATCACATGACACGCACTTCTTAACCAAAAGCGTTGAGCATTGCGACTTTTACTCTTTTTATATAGTATGCATCAATACACACCAGTACAGAAATAAAAATTTACAGTACCGATTGAAATGTAAAGCTACAATACTAATAGTATGCATCCGTAGTTTTTTTTTTTTAACACATACACACATATATTATTATATTATTATTACTACCGTCTTGTCATCACATTCACTGATATGGATTCATCCAGAAATCCATATTGCGCTCGTTGTACTTCCAGACGAGACGCTCTCCCACCTGTCGCATTCGATCACTGCTTTCTAAAATTTCCTCCCCAAAAGTCCTAAGTTCCTGGACATTTTCTGCACTCATTGGGGGTGCAGGTTCTAGGATTGGGTTTGGAAACTGAGGTACGGGTTCCTGATATGGAGGCATAGGGGCCTGGTACGGGTATGGATTCTCTAAAATTTCCCTAACATATGCATCACTAATGTTGTAGGGATCTTGAGGATCTAACCCTGGGTAAGCTCCTAAGTTGGGCATTGGCACATTTTCCTGTATTGGGTTTTGTTGCACGTAGTCCCTAACATCGTCCCACCAGGGGTCGTAGTTGTTTGGGTCTAGAGGATCAGGTGCAGGTACCCTAGGTATCTCTTCCGGGTTGTAATCAGGCATTTCTATCTGGTCTTCTACTTCCATGGGTTGGTCAGGATTTTGTGGTTGTGGTGCTAACATTTGTTCCAGGTTTGGGTCAGCAGCAGTGGTTGCTAAAATATGGATATTAGCGATACCCCTATTGAGCATATCCTGATTATAAGCATCAGTTTCTCTTTTTGCTGCGGCTAACACTCGCTGTTCCTGCAACTTTTTCATTCTTTTCCTACGCTCGTGCGCTCCCCTACTGAACCATCCCCTTTTTTTCTGAGGAAATGGCTCTTCAGACTGAGCCTTAAACACAAAGATCCCTTCTTCTGTGTCAGCAGAATACCCTGAGAGGGCAGGCTGAGAAGAGGAGGTGCCTTCGCTCCTAGGCGAACCAGACAGTTGACGATAGGCGTCAGAAGGTCCTTGGTCACTCATACTGTAAACTAACAAATAGTCAGATAACACATAGCAAGAAATACAATTATACATGTATTTCCATAATTTATTTCCTAACACTTTGAATTTTGATGTCAGCAGAACACTTCTGTGGCTGAATCAGTGGCATAGCTCTGATACGTCACAACCCCCGATCCCTCTTTCCCGGGAATGGGCGGCCGTGAGCCAGTTGCGGTGGTATCACGTTATTAATTTATTTGGCAGCGGAAATTTCATCAGGACCGTAGTTAGGAAATGTTTAAATCAGAGTAAACCACCTTATTTTATAATATCAAACACATGGGTGAAACCCAAGTTTTTATTACACACTGAATTACAGGAATAAATCCCACTTTATTGAACTAAACGCTTTCTTTTATTTAGGTAACTTTTATAGCCACTTTTCCAAGCCTTCAGTGCTGTCCAGCTGGCTTCTAGTTTGGCTTTCACATTTTGTTACCTGAAACGCGTTTTAAAAAGGTTTTGTCAGTGGAAAATACTGGTGAATGAATCTCAGTTTAATCAAGAATTATTAATTTAACTTAAACAGTATTGAGGGCGATTACAATGTTTCCATCTACCCAATTACTCATTCAGTAGTGTCACGTCTGACTGAGGGTCATATTACACATTGGCTAACTCGTCGTCCAATGGTAACGTTACTCAAATTTTGTATACGAAACCCCAACATACTGGCAGTAATTGTAGAATTACAAAGACTCAATCACTGCTAAATTGCATTGTAAAACATTTAAGGTTTTGTAAAAACTGTTAACGAAAAGGAGATTACTCACATTGCTATTTTAGGGTTTTCCTTTATGATTTCCTGGTGAATATCTATAATTTACACAAATGCACGTGTGTTAGTATAATAACCCATTTTAACATTAGTAATACCCTCCCCGAGACGGCATTCCAACGACTACGTCGGGCAGAACCACGACAGCCGTTACGGAACCCTAGATCAATCGGGCAGCGTATCTAATACGTCTCCAGGGGTTATAATACTTACATCGTAGCAGAACCTCGCTAATTTAGGGGGTATTGGACTCGGGTATAATGCCCACTATTTAAAAGTGTAGAGAGACAGAAAGAAAATTGAACGAAACGGACTGAAGGCCGTTGCCTTCTATTTATAGTGTCTGATCCGAGGTTTCTCGCGGCCCGCGTGAAGTTTGGCCAGGCCTTACGCGGCACGCATTGACTTAGGTCAATGGCGTAGCTTGGCTGGGTCACCCTATAGGCTCGACACGAGTTGGACACGTGGCCGCACCGGGCTGTGCCACAATTCTGGGCACTCGCGGCCCGCATCAACTAAACCAAACATGTACGCGGCCCGCTTGGGCTTATGGTTTTGGCGATATCAGGTTTTCCTATTCGCGCGGCCCGTATGAACTTGAGGTGAGGCCCTACGCGGCCCGCCTCAGTTTAACAAATTTTGTTTTTTATTTATTTTATATAGTATAATCTATTTTCGGGCTCGGTTTTCACATACGGGGTGCATATAAAGACAAGTTGATATATATTAGGGTGTCGGAATTATTATGAGAATGTCGGTTTTACCGAGGGTTGTTATATCAACTGACCTGGAACAAAAAGGATTTAATATATCGCTATAGACAACCGGTCTCCAACAAACTGATGACCCCAATAAAAAAACTCATGGGTCCGTCACGGCTTATTAGGGGAGGGGGGGTGGTTCACTAGTGATAGAATCTATCACTCACAAGCACCAATCAAGTTCCGCCATGTCATCAACCATTTTTTCATCACTCACAACCTTTTTTAGTGGGGGTGGTCATCACTCACCACCACACCCAACAATTTCCCCCAACCAACAATTACACTCACAAAAAACAACCATCACGCGTTGAAAATATCACGAAATTCTGATTTCGTTAACTTAAAACGCGTTATAGCAAGCATGCGGGGTGGGAATTGTTATTGTATAACGCGTTGATTTGATTCATCACGGAAATATAACGTAGTGCCCCGTGCGGCCTTATGCAATTAGCTAATTATTATTATTTTTCTTTTGTTTTTAAATAATAAGTTATGAACTGTATTTCAATTAAAATTACATACTCTAATTTTATTTTCACTCTGAAAAGGTTTAAAATAAATTTATCACTTAATTTTAGTTTAGATATACTATTTTAGTTTTCCATTTCAGCCAAGGTTGATCAATGCAGAATGTGGTATCCTTAAAATTCATGGTGGTTGGATTATTGTATAAGATTTTATAGATTTTAAGCATGTACATAGAGCATGAATTTTTTTATGGATAAAGATGATATTACTCGTAGATTTGTTTGGATATTTCTTCGTATGTGTGTATTTCTTTACGGGTGGGATTGCCTCTTAAGAGGATGAGTTGTTATACCAATACGATGAGATCATGTACGAATGCATTATGGTCGTTAGTTATATTTGATTGTGTTTTGACTTGTCACCTTCATCTAATAGTTATCCTTTATATTAATATTTTTTCCTATAAGATCGATCAAACATAATACAAAAACACACATTGGTCATAATATTTCTTTATAGTGTCGATCAAACATTGATATTCTTTAAACTCACCACCTTCATATTCCATATTTTTTTTTGTAAATTATTATTGCTTGTATTTATCCTCCTATATTCTTGTAATCGTCTAGATATATAGAGATGTCTTTGCTAATCTTTCTTTATGGCCAATAATTTACTTACAAACATCATTAGACCAATTACAGGGCGGATCTAGCACAGGTTGAGGGGTAGTCCGTGTTGCTAGGGTTGCAAACGAGCTGAGACCAAGCTCGACCAGGCTCGAGCTCGAGCTCGGCTCGGGCTTGGCTCGTTTATTATCTATTAATTAATATGTTAACTAAAAATAATATAAATAATTGGCATTTTAGGCTCGTGAACTCGATAAGTGAAGCTCGGACTCGTTTACTAAATAAGCTTATTTTTAGTTTCAGGGTCGGCTCGTAAAGAGCTTAAATAAGCTCAGCTTGGCTTGGCTTGGCTCGTTTTTACTAAGGCTCGATATGGCTCGACGAGCCTGACGAGTTTAACATGCCAGGCTCAAGCTCGGCTCAGGCTCGTTTCGAGTTTTTTCTCGAGCTGATCTTGAGTAGCTCGCTAGCTGCTCGGCTCGTTTGTACCCCTACGTGTTACCTTCTTAATTTTCTTGGCAAAGTACATTTTTAGTGAAATCTTTTTCTTCTTTGTTTTATGTATTAGCTACTTCTCAACAAAAAAAAAAATAAATAAATAAAATATTAGTTAACGTTATCACTCAACTTTTCTTCTAAATCCACCACTGACTAATTATATGAATTATAAGGTTTTGTGCAGCCAAAATGTCTTTCTATAACGCGTATACGTTGATCCAAGTTTGACTATTCGACTAATCATAGTTATTATAGATAAATGCACGTATTAAAGTCGTGGAACCAAAGGAAAAAAAACAACATAAAACGCCGTAACCTTCCTTTGAAAGGTTTCTTGTCTTATCAAAAGAGCTAACTATCAAGAATTGAAAAAGAATTTATAATATGACATGTTAATCGTGACAATTTTTTATATGTTCATCTTAAGAATTCAGTTTTGACTTGTTTCCGATGAAACCTGGACTAGTAAAGCACATGAGTGATAAGTCGACATCACTTACCGACATGAGCATTGGTCCCATTGATACTTCAATACGCAATCTTAATGAATGTTCACACCATAATCTATTTAACTAATTCACACATAATCATTTTACCTTTATTTTTTTAACTTCAAGTTTTCATGTACACTCTTCTTTTAAGTTCATATTTTTATATAACACATTTTAAGTTTAAATTTATTTTTACTCATTTTTATTCATATTTTTTTATTTCTTTCCCTTGACAATAGTGTTCTTCATATATAATATCTAAGCTAAACAAAATAAAGCTAGAAATGAGTAAATCTAATATTTGAAGTTAAAGGTTATATATGAGATTTCAAAGTTTTAGAAAAATAAGAGTAAACGTATCATTTATTAAATTATTTCTTATATAATATGTGATTTAAGGTTTAACTTCGTTTAATATTCAGGTTTTCACAAGGGAATTAAAGAATCAATATATAGTTGAAAATCTTTTCTTTTCACTACAGCTCACTCTTAGAACCGGTTTACCAAAAAATAACTCATAATCAAACCAATACGTACGGTCTTGGGTATAACGGGTCATACTGGTTTCAAAACCAGTACGCACCCAAGGGAATTCAGCCTTAGCATAACGAGTTATCATCTTCATAGAAATGGACAAACGAATTTTATTGATAAGTGATAGTGACGGATCAGACGATATATTACTAATGGGATGGACCAACATGAGATGTAGTGAATCATATCCAGTTTTAGGCATGTACGTGGCTCAACTTGGAGGCAGGTGATCCACTCTTAGTGCTGTTCAACTTTTTATTTTTATTTTCTTTTCTCCTATTATTTAAAACTTATGCACAATGTCTTTAGCGATCGCATTATCCATGTGTTAGTGTTCAAAAAAATCTAAGCATTGTAGGCGCCTAAAAGAGGAAATGTTGTGGTGGTCAGAACTCGTATTTATGGATTTCCAATAGATCAAAGTATGTAAACGTTTGTTGGGATAGGTAATGTGATTTTAATATCCAAGATGTAATTCTGTAATCTACGGTTCCAGTTTCTTGCTGGCCCTTTTTCTATATTTTTATAGAAGTTTCGTCGTTCAAAAAAAAAAAAACTAGTGTCTCTTTAACTAATTAATTACTTAAAAAAACTCGTATTTTATTAACATGCTATTTCTAACATAAAAATTTTAAAAAAAAAAACTTAATATAAAATGTTCTCTTCTTCGCGTTATGGACTTCGTAGTGTAGAAATGTCCCTTCTCCGTGCCTCTTGCCTCTGCTAAGTAGCTAGCAATAAAGTGTGTGCATGAAGAAAACAAGCATCTGTGGAAGTAATTAACGCCTGAAGGAAGGCATGTAGGTCAAGTTTATGTATTTAACATGTGATTGTAGGAACCGTTCGCATAAATTAAATAAAATAAACAAATTTTATTACTGATTACAAAACAAAGAAAGCAGAAAAAAATAAACAATACTATTACAACTGAAAAATCCAAAATACAAGAAAGGTGTAGAAGCAGAGTTTGACTGAGGCACGTGTTCAACACGCTTCCCTTAAAACAAATTCCGAGTCTCCCAAGAGTACTCGTTTTGTTTCCCAGGGTACAACAGCCGGAGCAGCGTACTGCCGGAGAAAGCCTACAACCCGAAGGCTACCTTGAAGAATGCTGGAGAAGATCTTTAATTTTTGTAGAGAGAAAGTTGTTTGCTGTTGTTGTTGCTGGTATCCTTCTGAAGTGGGTATGGAGCTGTATTTATACAGCTCCTAGGTTGAAACAGTCAAAATGAATTAAATGAGAGGTTTAAATTGCATTAAACGTCTTCAATGCAATTTAATACGTCATTTAATTCTCAGTCAAAGCCTATTAACTCGTCAGTTACGAAGCTAGACTGAAACTGCCCTGTCATTCAATGCTGGAAGCTTCTGCGCGCGCGCGCGCCCATGCGCGGTGCGCCATGCGGCGTGCGGCCTCTTGGCTCACTGCCGTGCGGCGTGCGGCCTCTTGGCTCACTGCCGTGCGCGGCGTGCGGCGGTGCGGCTCAAGTCCGTCCATGCGCCGTGCGGCGGTGCACCTCAAGTCCTTCCATGCGGCGTGCGGCGGTGCACCTCAAGTCCTTCCATGCGGCGTGCGGCGGTACAGCTCAAGTCCGTCCATGCGGCGTGCGCCACGTCACCTGTGAGTCTATACGTGCGCGCCGTATTGGCTCACTCTGGTGCGCCGCACACGGCACAGTAGGACCCATGCACCACGCGCCCAACCGCGCGCCTCGTGTACCCGCGTGCGCATGCGCATGACTGCCACGTCATGCGCCGCATCACCTACCACTTGGTCCTTGCAACCCTTGTGCTTCACCACGCGCGCGCGGTCAAAAATACAAAGGCGGCTCTCAAGCGGCTCGCGGCGATGCGAAGTGCAAAGTGCGCCATCAAAGCGCCACATTGCGCCTCATCGCCCACGCCACGCGCGCGCGCGAGCGTGTGCGTGTGCGAGTGCGAGTGCGAGTTAGGGTGCTCCGCACCCTTCGCGAGGACACTAGTGAGTGCTTCCATGAAACAATAAGGATGGAGAGTTCCACCTTAAATACCCATTTAAGTTCCATCCCTCCTCCTATGTGGGACAAGGTGCTACTTTCCCTTTAGTTTCAACATTGAATGTTCCAAACACCCAACTTTGAGCATCGATATCTCATTCATCTTAGCTCGGTTTTGGACGTGGTTTAGTTCGTTGCGAAGCTCTTCCAACATAGAACACAAACCCACAAATAAATACATAAAACCCGCTCATTTTATTATATTTATTTCTAGTCCAAAATAGGAAAAAATCATTTTCCTATATTTGTGAAAAATGCTATTTTCACTTATTTTCCAACAATCCCCCACATGAAAAATGCTATTTTCATCAAATTTCCAACAATCCCCCACATGTATGGAAATGGATCTTTCCTTACACTTTTCAACGATAAACTTCGACAGTTGAGTATTGCAAGATAGGTAGGTTGAAGCCTTTGAACCTTCTTTTGTGAAGCACACTTAGCTTACTAGCGGTGTGTAGACGCGATGTCCTTGAACATACCCCCATTTGTGTAAACGACAATACACTTCACACAATACTCTCCCTGGTTTGGCCAACTCCTCATTTTCGTGTCCTATTATGGTCCTGGAACACTAGCCTGGTTCTGCGAGAGCTCTAGGATTTGCGCACCCCACAAATCCATTTGAAGCGACCCCACTTCTCTCTAACATAGGTGATTCCCTTGAATCATTAAAAGCATCATGGTTATTTGATTTCCCGAAATCATTAACCTTAATATGCTTAACCTCACTTCATGTCACTGATTGGAATGGACTAGGAAGTATATGTAACTCCCTTTTATTTAGTTTGGGGTACTCCCCCACAGTGACTCCGTTTTGGTAATATGATTAAGTTGTCCTATTGAACTTAGATCTTGGGATCTCCAGTCAACTAAGTTAGGTTTCCCTCATATTCCCATTAACCACGGGCTTTAGTCCCATTCCTCTTGACGACGTTTCTACTAACTCTCTGCTTAAGCCTTTTGTAAACGGGTCCGCAATGTTATCCGCTGATCTCACATAATCAATTGTGATAACACCCGTTGAGAGTAGTTGTCGTATCGTGTTATGTCTACGTCGCATATGCCTTGATCTGCCATTGTACATCAAGCTTTGAGCTCTACCAATCGCTGATTGGCTATCACAATGTACACATATGGCTGGCAAAGGCTTTGGCCATCTTGGAATATCTTCCACGAATTGACGTAGCCATTCCGCCTCCTCGCCTGACTTATCCAAGGCGATAAATTCAGATTCCATTGTGGATCTTGCTATGACCGTTTGCTTAGAAGACTTCCAAGCAATAGCAGCTCCTCCAAGTGTAAACACGTAACCACTTGTTGATTTGGAATCTTTATTATCCGATATCCAGTTTGCATCAGTGTATCCTTCGATCACTGCTGGTTGTCGGGTATAATGCAGTCCATAGTCTCTTGTGTATTGTATGTATCTAAGCACCCTCGTGATAGCCTTCCAATGATCCGCGCACGGATTGCTGGTGTATCTACTTAGCCTACTCACCGCGTAAGCCAAGTCGGGTCTAGTACATGTCATTAGATACATTAGACTGCCTATAATTCTTGAATACTCTAACTGAGCAACTCCAACTCCTTTATTCTTCTTGAGATGTTGGGAGGTATCAACTGGAGTTCGAGCGACACTCGTATCTCCCGAGTTGAATTTTTCAAGAATTTTATCCACATAGTGAGATTGACTTAACACAAGACCTTCTTGGGTTCTTATGATCTTTACTCCAAGAATCACATCCGCTAAACCCATGTCTTTCATGTCAAATCTCGCTTTTTAACATGCTTTTAGTAGCTTTGATAATTTTATCATTACTCCCAATGATAAGCATATCGTCTACATAAAGGCATAAGATGACATAACCTTCATTTGTGTCTTTGAAATAAACACATTTGTCGCACTCATTTATTTTGAAACCATTGTCAATCATGACATGATCAAACTTTTGGTGCCATTGTTTTGGTGCTTGCTTCAAGCCATACAAAGACTTGACGAGTTTACATACTTTACCCTCTTGACCTGGGGCGGAGAAACCTTCAGGTTGCTCCATGTAAATTTCTTCTTCTAAATCGCCATTTAGAAATGCGGTTTTAACGTCCATTTGGTGAACTTCCAAATTTCTTAAAGCCGCTATAGCAAGAACCAATCTAATCGAGGTTATGCGCGTCACAGGCGAGTAGGTATCAAAGTAATCTAGACCTTCCTTTTGTCTAAATCCTTTAATCACCAACCTAGCCTTGTACTTATCAATACTTCCATCAGTTTTCATCTTCCTTTTGAATATCCAACGATATCCAAGTGGTTTGCAACCAGGTGGAAGATCTACTAACTCCCAAGTATGATTTTGCAATATAGAATCTATTTCATTTCTTATTGCTTCTTTCCATTGAGGTCCTTCTGAAGAGGAAACCGCTTCGCGATATGTATTGGGCTCGCCCTCAACCATATAGCTAACGAAGTCTGGACCGAAGGATTTTTCAACCCTTGGCCTTTTACTTCGCCTACGATCGGTTTCTTCAACCTCAGGTTGTTCATGTGTCTTATCATGAACCACCTCATCAACTGGTGTAGATGAACTTTCACCTACTTCAAAATTGGGTGTTGATGACGTTGCATGTGTTTGTCTTCTCAAAGGAAACACATTTTCAAAGTAAGACACAACGTTAGAATTCACCTCCATAATAGTGTTTACGTGTACATCAGGATTCTTGGACTCATGTACAAGAAAGCGATGTGCACTACTTTGATGTGCATACCCAATAAATATGCAATCAACAGTTTTGGGTCCTATCCTAAGAGCCTTAGGAGGTGGTACAGTCACCTTTGCTAGGCACCCCCACACTTTCAAGTATTTGTATGAAGGTTTCTTCCTTTTCCATAACTCATATGGAGTTTCGTCTCTCTTTTTGAGTGGTATCCTGTTCAAAAGATAATTAGCCGAGAGAATGGCTTCCCCCCACAGTTCGTGGCTCACCCCAGAACTTATCAACATGGCGTTCATCATTTCTTTCAATGTGCGGTTCTTTCGTTCCGCCACGCCATTTGATTGTGGAGAGTAAGGAGGTGTACACTCATGTACAATGCCACTTTTTGCGCATAACTCGGCAAAAGGTGCAACATATTCGCCTCCTCGATCGCTTCGCAAAGCTTTTATCTTCTTTTGAAGTTGATTCTCAACTTCATTTTTATACAAGATAAATTTACTTATTGCTTCATCTTTACTTTTTAGTAAATATACATAGCAATATTTAGTACTATCGTCAATAAACGTGATGAAGTACTTATTTCCACCTGTTGTGGGTACCGCTTTTAAATCACAAATATCAGTGTGAATTAAATCAAGGGGTTCGGTTATTCGTTCAACCGATTTTGATGATGTTCTTGTAAGTTTGGATTCAACGCATGTTTCACATTTATAGTGTGAATCAATATGGAATGTTGGTATACAATTTAAATTGATTAAACGGCGTATTGAATTAAAATTTACGTGACCTAATCTACCATGCCATTTATTCGATTCAGAAAACTCAAGCATATAAGTAGAAGTAGTAGCAATTTTATTCATGTTCTTGACAGCCATTACATTCAATTTGAACATTCCATTTTGGGCATAACCCTTGCCTACATACGTTCCTCGTTTAGTTAGTACAAATTGATCGCTCTCAAAAACTAAACGAAATCCAAACTTGTTAAGCAACCATCCCGAGACTAGATTCTTTCGCAAGTCTGGGACATACAACACGTTGCTTAGAGTGAGCTCCTTCCCTGAAGTCCACTTCAAGATCACCGTTCCTTCACCCATGATGTCAGCGGTGGCTGCATTTCCCATATACAGCTTCTCTTCTCCAGAAAGCGCCTTGAAGGTGGTAAAGAGACTTTTGTCTGCACAAACGTGACGGGTCGCGCCCGTATCAACCCACCAACCTTTTGGAGTGTTGGTCACAGTATTGACCTCATCCATCATTGCGCTTTTGTCGGAAATCATTGCCACCAAAGGCATTCCGTCTTCATCCACCATGTGCGCACGCTCACGCTTTGGTTTCTTGCATTGGTTAGCCCGATGCCCCGGCTCGTCACAGTTGTAACAAGTCCCTTGGAACGTTTGAGGTTTCTTTTTCACAACCCCTTTCTTCGGTCCAAGGTTGCTAGCCTTTGCTTTCCCTTTCCCTTTGTCCTTTTTCCCCTTGCTCTTCGCGCCCTTAGAGGATTGCCCATGCTCAACCAGATTTGCGCTAGCACTAGGCTGCACAAGGCTGTTTTTTAGGGCGATCCTATTCTCCTCTTCTATACGAAGACGAAGAACAAGGTCCTCCACCGACATTTCCTTCCGCTTGTGTTTAAGATAATTCTTAAAATCCAACCAAGCAGGAGGTAATTTCTCAATCATGGCTGCCACTTGAAATGTCTCGCTAAGTACCATTCCCTCGGCATGGATGTCATTTAGTATAATTTGCAACTCTTGGACTTGGTTCATAACCGGCTTGTTATCAACCATTTTGAAGTCCAAGAAACGGGCGACAACAAATTTCTTTGTTCCCGCATCCTCCGTTTTGTACTTTTTCTCCAAAGACTCCCACAACTCTTTGGAAGTCTTGATATTGTAGTACACATTATACAGTGCATCCGAGAGACCGTTGAGTACATAGCCTCGACATATGAAATCCGAATGCTTCCACGCATCTACCGCGCTCAGAGCCTGAGCGTCGGTCTCCCCTTCCGCAGGTTGGGGAGCGGTTTCCGTCAAGAACCTCGCAAGGTTCATGGTGGTCAAGTAGAAGAACATCTTCTGTTGCCACCGCTTGAAGTGTAGACCCGAGAACTTCTCAGGTCTTTCAGCATGATTTGCCACTGTGGACGCTCCCACAGTGTTGGCAGAGGTTCCAACTACAACATTCGTATTGTTGTTGTTTGAGGTCGACATTCTGAAAAAATTAAAATTAAAAATTTTTAGTTACAAAATTCTGATTTACGCACAAACCAGAAGGAAACTACTAAATTTTAATTTTACCACAATTTACTGTTTTGGCTTCTAAGTCCAACTTTGAAGACCAAAGACAGAAAATTTATAATATTTAGAACTTACTAATCGGCTTCTAAGTCCAACTTTGAAGACCAAATCAGAAAGTTTAGCAAATTTTTTAGGACAAATACTTATGTAACCAAAAATAGTTTTCAACCAAAGTCGCTCCTTTGAAGATGAAAACTAAAAAAAAATCTGTTTTTAAAACACAAACTGAGTGAAATCAAAACTGGTTTGAATCACAATCAGAATGGTTTTGATTACACGAACGGTTTTAAAAATTTGTTTTAAGATTGTAGGAACCGTTCGCATAAATTAAATAAAATAAACAAATTTTATTACTGATTACAAAACAAAGAAAGCAGAAAAAAATAAACAATACTATTACAACTGAAAAATCCAAAATACAAGAAAGGTGTAGAAGCAGAGTTTGACTGAGGCACGTGTTCAACACGCTTCCCTTAAAACAAATTCCGAGTCTCCCAAGAGTACTCGTTTTGTTTCCCAGGGTACAACAGCCGGAGCAGCGTACTGCCGGAGAAAGCCTACAACCCGAAGGCTACCTTGAAGAATGCTGGAGAAGATCTTTAATTTTTGTAGAGAGAAAGTTGTTTGCTGTTGTTGTTGCTGGTATCCTTCTGAAGTGGGTATGGAGCTGTATTTATACAGCTCCTAGGTTGAAACAGTCAAAATGAATTAAATGAGAGGTTTAAATTGCATTAAACGTCTTCAATGCAATTTAATACGTCATTTAATTCTCAGTCAAAGCCTATTAACTCGTCAGTTACGAAGCTGGACTGAAACTGCCCTGTCATTCAATGCTGGAAGCTTCTGCGCGCGCGCGCGCCCATGCGCGGTGCGCCATGCGGCGTGCGGCCTCTTGGCTCACTGCCGTGCGGCGTGCGGCCTCTTGGCTCACTGCCGTGCGCGGCGTGCGGCGGTGCGGCTCAAGTCCGTCCATGCGCCGTGCGGCGGTGCACCTCAAGTCCTTCCATGCGGCGTGCGGCGGTGCACCTCAAGTCCTTCCATGCGGCGTGCGGCGGTACAGCTCAAGTCCGTCCATGCGGCGTGCGCCACGTCACCTGTGAGTCTATACGTGCGCGCCGTATTGGCTCACTCTGGTGCGCCGCACACGGCACAGTAGGACCCATGCACCACGCGCCCAACCGCGCGCCTCGTGTACCCGCGTGCGCATGACTGCCACGTCATGCGCCGCATCACCTACCACTTGGTCCTTGCAACCCTTGTGCTTCACCACGCGCGCGCGGTCAAAAATACAAAGGCGGCTCTCAAGCGGCTCGCGGCGATGCGAAGTGCAAAGTGCGCCATCAAAGCGCCATCAAAGCGCCACATTGCGCCTCATCGCCCACGCCACGCGCGCGCGCGCGCGAGCGAGCGTGTGCGTGTGCGAGTGCGAGTGCGAGTTAGGGTGCGGAGCACCCCTTCGCGAGGACACTAGTGAGTGCTTCCATGAAACAATAAGGATGGAGAGTTCCACCTTAAATACCCATTTAAGTTCCATCCCTCCTCCTATGTGGGACAAGGTGCTACTTTCCCTTTAGTTTCAACATTGAATGTTCCAAACACCCAACTTTGAGCATCGATATCTCATTCATCTTAGCTCGGTTTTGGACGTGGTTTAGTTCGTTGCGAAGCTCTTCCAACATAGAACACAAACCCACAAATAAATACATAAAACCCGCTCATTTTATTATATTTATTTCTAGTCCAAAATAGGAAAAAATCATTTTTCTATATTTGTGAAAAATGCTATTTTCACTTATTTTCCAACAATGTGAATGATAAAACTAACTTCACTCATGCATAAAGAAAGACAGTCTAAGTATGAACAATTTCATATGAAAGTGATTAAAAACAAATCATGGTTTTTTCATAAACATCTTGCCTCATAGTTGTGTTTTTTCAAGTTATTAACAATATATTAAGTCCTTAACAAGAAGTCCTTGAAACTGTATTTGATGTTGTACTGATTTAAAGTATATCTTGATGTTGATATTATGATCTTGTTATCATAACTATGTATTATATATTCCATTAATAGTCTAGTGGTAAAGAGGCTTGGCATCCCTAGTGGAGACGCAAGTTTGATTCCCGTTTGGGCCATTTTCGACATACATTTGGATGAAAGGATGAATCTGAGCTTTAATCACGGGTTCGAACCTGACGTGGGCGAGGGTTTACGGATTCCATGCGGTTCCCGCACATCAGGGATAAGGTCTCAAGGTGGTCGAGACACTCGGCCTTAGACATAGCCCTGACCAGAATAGGTTTACATGTGAGATTTTCACCGTTAAAAAAAATGTTAAAAATGAATTGTTTTAACCCAACAATAGAAGTTAGGACACTTTTGCACCTTCCATATTTAGCATATTAAATTAATAATAATTAGATTTTTAATATAACTTTACTCAAAAAGTTATGGCATGATTTAATCTTCTCCTTTTTAGAGCATTCACATCCTAACCATCAAATTATGTGAGGAGGGGTTTTTATATTATAAAGGGTATAAAAAATGGTTGTGAGTAGAGGAGAGAGAAAATGTTACTGTTCATCTGTATATTTGGGGGGACACTGTTCACCCGTTATAATTTTTTAATATATTTTAAAAGTGGTTGTGAGTGGAAGTGAGAGAAAAATGTAATGATAATATTATTTAATTGAAAGGAGAGAGAAAAAGTATTTGTTTTTAGTGGAAATATATTGATATAGAAGTTGTTTTTTAGTGAAATGTATGTATAATTTGATGGATTGGATGTGAATGCTCTTAGGATCCTCTAACCGCCACTGGCCTTCTATTACCTGCCAAATCCAACTTTTGGCCAACCATCTTTCACCACGTCATCAGTAAGCATGAAGATTCATCCTCTTGTTCCATAAAGCTAACCCACTTAGGGTGTAAGGGCAACTCCCCTAAGAGGGAATCCCCTCTCTTACGCATAACTAATCCTTGTGTGCCACGTCAACTCCCCTCTTAAACTCTCCTCACACCCTAAATTGATGGCGGCACTCTCCTCTTAGGTGACTTGGTTTTTTATTAAAAAAAAAGAAAATTTTTCATTGGTTGATTGAATGGGGCCCACCTTCTCTCTCCTCCCCTCTCTTCGGTGCCTCCTCACCGCTTTGGCTCCCCGTTTTTGGCTCCCCGCTGCACCGGCGGCACCTCACCGCTCGGTGAAATCGGTCCCCGCATGGGGTCACCGATTGTGCCTCGGGCACCCTTAGTTTAATAATTGATAGTATTAAATTAATATTTATAGCACATTCATAATATGAGGTAATTTCGTAGATTAATGAGATTAATGGTTAATCTATAAAGGAAACGAGAATATTTTGAGGAAATTTTTTTTTTGGTCTTTTTGTGTTACATTCCCTAATTTTTCTAACTATTGTATTGTTATTGTCGTTCTTTAATTAATGAAATTACATGAGTGTTTTATTAACAACAATTTTTACACGTAAATATAACCATTTTTTTCTTGAAAAGTACTTAAAATCATAACACGTTTATAGAGACAAACATTATACTACTATATGTCAAATTATTATTAGACCATGCGTAGTGGTATAACACTATAATGCCTCCACCATGGGGCGTTTTGCGCCATGTGGCGTCCTAGTCAGCAAGGGGGCATTAGGGTGAAGGGGGTGCTCACCTAATAGGTGAGTCCCCTCTCTTACGTCAAACCAATCCCCGTGTGCCACGTCAAGTCCCCTCTTAAACTCCCCTAACACCCCAATTTGATGGCGGCACACCCCTCTTAGGTGAATTGGTTTTTTTTTTTTAAAAAAAAAAAAAAAGAAAGAAAATACCTGATTGGACCCGCCTCTCTCTCTCCTCCCTCTCTCTTCGGTGAGCCGCCACCGGTTTTACCCCAAACAACCTCACCGATTTGATGTCCCGCTTGAACGGCGGTGCTTTGCCGAGCGGTGAAATGTGTCACCGATGGGGTCCCCGAAGGGTGCCCCGATCACCCTTATAGCAAAAGTGGTGTAGTGGTATAATGCCCCATAATGCCCCATTCAATCATTTTACAATCATTTCACAATTATTTTTTTTAAATTTAAAACATAAAATAACATTCATTAATTTAAAAAAAAATTACATTACTTGAAAAAAAAAAAAAAAACTAAAGAAAAAACCGAAAGTAAAAAAAAAGCTGAAAATAAAAAAAAAACAGAAAAATAACTGAAAAAAATAAAAAAAAAACATAAAAAAATAATATGATGATCTAGAGTCCATATTTTTCTTTAATTTTTTGGCGACGCATTTGCGCATGGTTGTATAAAAATAAGAAGAAAGTGGGTTTTTTTATAAAAGTTGGAAGAAAGTGGGAGAGTTTGTGAAGTTTTGTATAAAAAATGGTGTGAATGTGAGTTAAATATATATAGTGGGAATTATTTAAAATAAAAAAAAAAATAAAGAAAGTTACCGTTTGAAGCAACGGTCGAAAGATGGTGGCCCCCACAATTTTAAGCGTTATTTTTAAAACGCCGGAGCCTTTTTTTTCGAAAATCACGCCTGATAACGCCCCCTGTAATGGGGGGTGGGGCGTTATAGGGCGTTTTCGGGCAAAAATTTTTAAAAAAAACGCCCCATTACGCATGGTCTTAGGGTCGTATATGCCAAATTATAGAAACACTTACGTTACCTTAAAACTTTGGCTTTTAAATGACGAAACAAAGTTTGAGTTTGGGATTCAATTTCAATATTCGTAGACCTCCATTCGTTGTTGCTAAACTCTCGATAAATACCAAACTCTGAAACGCCTTTCTAGACGACATAGCGTTGACAATCGCTAGTGATATTAGTATCATCAAACCATTTTCATTCATTGTGATTCACTTAAAACTAAAGAGAAATCTAACCAAGCATCAATACGAGTTGGAAGGCATAAAGGATACACTCATTCGAGAATAATATGATTTTCGACACAGAGGAACCTCAGTGTTCGAGGAGCACGGTGACACCACAGCGAATGAAAAATTGATTACCATAGCCAGTTAATCCATCAACGAACCAGTATCATTAGAAACTAAATGATTCGTCCATTTCGGGTATACACATTCACAACATAAAATAGATACTCGTTATTGATTTTCCGAAGTTTCCGATTGAGATTTCATGTGCCCATTAAAACACAACTGCCAGACCATGTTAGTCTTGAGATTTCATGTGAATACAATACAATGTAAGTTTTATTAACTCAATTATCAAACTTTGTATATATTTTACTAAATAAAATATAGGAACCATGATTGAAGATTCTAAGTTTGCTAGTAGCAAAAGATTGAATATTCTACATATACCCTCCACTTAACATTTACAACGTGTCACACTCTTAATAAATAATGTCACACTAATGGCTCCACTCCCCCACTCAAAAACCAGTATATAAACCTTCTTCATATCCATCTTCTTCAACATACCATCCTCCATCCTCCGCCTCCCACCACCTTCCACCGTCGTCTCCGCCACCGGAAAAAATTCCGCACTTCACATCACCACCAATGGGTACCGAATACGAGTACCCGAAATCCAAATTCAACCAACAACCGCACAAAGTCGCCATCCCGCCACCACAACCGTTCATAAAATCATTGAAGAACACGGTCAAGGAAACATTCTTCCCCGATGACCCGCTTCGGCAGTTCAAAAACCAGCCTCCGTCACGTAAATTCGTGCTCGGGGTTCAATATGTCTTCCCCATTTTCGACTGGGCGTCGAGTTATAACTTGAGTTTCTTTAAATCTGATATAATCGCGGGTATTACCATTGCGAGTTTGGCCATTCCGCAAGGGATTAGCTATGCTAAACTAGCGAACCTCCCCCCGATTCTCGGGCTGTGTAAGTTCTTTACGCTTATGTTGTTGTAAATAAACAGACAAGCAAACAAACGTACCTAGTAAAATCTCACTCGTAGCATAGCTATTAATAATATATCTCTGGGTGGGATAGGGAGTGAGGACAAACCTTTCCCATGTCATTGGGTAAAGAAGTTGCTCCCAGTGAGACCCATGACGTCTTGTCAGTGTGACAAAAGATTAAATCGAATGCGGACGAAGTAAAAAACTTAAAAGTTTGTTTTGTGTTTAATTTTTGCAGATTCGAGCTTCATTCCACCACTAGTGTATGCAATGATGGGAAGTTCAAAAGATCTAGCCGTGGGGACGGTGGCTGTGGCATCGCTACTAATAGGTTCCATGTTAGGGGCGGTGGTGAACGCGAACGAAAACCCCAAGTTGTATCTTCACTTGGCTTTCACGGCGACATTCTTCGCCGGAGTTTTTCAAGCTTCCCTTGGATTCTTGAGGTTAATTTGCACAACTTATAACAATTTAATAATTGTTGAGGTTAACTAGCACAACTTAAAACACATTTAAAAATTGTTGAGGTTTACTTGCACAACTTAAAAAAAACATTTAATAATCGCAAATTATTAATAAAAATAAAATAAAATAAAAAGTACAATACAGTAGAGAGAGTCAGTCCACTCTGGGACATATTTTTCCCAGAGTGGACTAATCCCAAAAAAAAAAGAAACTTGTCATTAAGCTTATAGGAGGCTTAACGAAAATATTATAATCCGTGCAGGCTCGGGTTTATTGTCGATTTCTTGTCGCACGCGACCATCGTTGGGTTCATGGGTGGTGCTGCGACGGTGGTTTGCTTACAACAGTTGAAAGGAATACTTGGTCTCGAACACTTCACTCATGCCACAGATATTATCTCCGTTTTGCGATCTGTGTTCTCTCAAACCCATCAGGTTCTTGAAAATTTTCTTGAAATAATTATTTTTATTCCATTATTAATAAAAAAAGTAATTAAACATTAACGTATTTTCTTATATTTTTATTATTAATATATGAATTTTTATAATATATATTTGCAGTGGAAGTGGGAGAGTGCAGTTTTGGGTATTGTCTTCCTGTTCTATCTCTTGTTCGCTAGATATGTGGTAAGTATGTCTTTTATTTAAATAAAAAACTTTTAATCAATATTAAAAGGTTAAAACATAAAAAAGAGATTAAAAAAATAAATATTTTATTAAAATAATAAACTATCTATTATTTCGTGAACACATCAATTCATTAAACACAACTTTGAAAATAATCATATGACATGATCCGAATATAATGTTACTATTGCTATTGCTATTACTGATGCAAAAATTAATGTGAACAGAGCGTAAAGCGCCCGAAGCTATTTTGGATATCTGCAATGGCTCCATTAACATCAGTTATATTAGGAAGCATTCTTGTTTATCTCACTCATGCCGAAAAACATGGTGTTCAAGTGGTTAGTTTCGTCGAACATGTTTGATACATGTCGTTATCATTTTTGGATTTGATGATCTCCTACTTTCTGTATTATGCCTGTATATCACATGAAATAAAAACTTATATTACACGATACACTACAAATCTATGATACATGGGATACAAAAACAGATCTGATTACTTCCATTATTTATTATTTATTATTTATTTATAATGAAATTACTAAGTATAACAATTTTCTTTATGTGAAATTCAGATTGGAGAATTAAAGAAAGGTTTAAATCCTATTACAATAGCGGATTTGTCTTTTGGATCACAATATTTATCTTCAGCAATCAAAGTAGGCATTGTCACGGGTGTCATTGCACTAGCTGTAAGTACTTGTACTTTATGCTTTATCAGTTGTACCTTGAGTTTGTTTTTTTTTTTTCACTTGTATTTATTTCCAAATTTTCACAAAAACCCAAAGGGGATGCAATTCCCAAGACTATTGTTTGATCTAAATCCTAAAAACCAAAATTCCGTACAAATTACATAAAATAATACAAAAGGTACAAATCATTAATGCATGTTTGTAACAAGGGTAATAATGTAATTTCAACAGGAAGGAATTGCGGTTGGAAGAAGCTTTGCTATGTTCAAGAACTACAACATTGATGGTAACAAAGAGATGATTGCCTTTGGCATGATGAACATTGCTGGTTCATGCACTTCTTGCTACCTCACTACCGGTGTGTAAAATTATCATTATACCCTTTTCTATAAATAAATTGTATTCCTAATATGCGTTTTCTGAATTTAACTTTTATTTTTAGGGCCATTCTCGCGTTCGGCTGTGAACTTTAATGCAGGATGTAAAACCGCGGTATCAAACATTGTAATGGCGGTTGCGGTGATGTTCACATTGCTATTCCTAACTCCATTGTTTCATTACACGCCCCTTGTTGTACTGTCTTCCATTATCATCTCGGCTATGCTTGGTCTTATTAACTACGAAGAAGCTATTCACCTATGGAGTCTAGACAAATTTGACTTTGTTGTATGCATGAGTGCATACTTTGGTGTTGTTTTTGCGAGTGTTGAGATTGGATTAGTTATTGCGGTATATTTCTTCATATTATATTAATTTCTTCATACTTTTGTTATTTTCTATATTATAATCTAGTTTAAATGGGACAAATGTAGGTTGCATTGTCGCTACTTAGGGTACTCCTGTTTGTCTCGAGACCAAGAACATCCACACTAGGTAACATACCCGATTCCACAATTTATAGAAGCATGGATCAATACCAAAATGTGAAAACCGTTCCTGGAATCTTGATACTCCAAATTGATGCACCTATTTACTTTGCTAACTCAAGTTACTTGAGGGAAAGGTATATTTATACAATTCTTCGACTTGCAATCACAAGAATACGTTTTTGTTTACGATTTTTACATTTAAATTTTGTTATTTATTAGAATTTCGAGATGGGTCGACGAAGAGGAAGATAGGTTGAAGTCTTCAGGAGAAAATAGCTTGCAATATGTCATTCTTGCCTTGAGTGGTAAGTAATCAACTTTTAGTCACAAATTATGTACATAATTTTTGAAAAATAGCCTTAAAAAGTTGAAAATAACTATTATGGATGATTTGATGGTTCTAGCGGTCGGAAACATTGACACTAGCGGGATTACGATGCTTGGGGAGGTTAAAAAGGTTATGGAAAGAAGAGGGCTAAAGGTACTTGTTACCTTTTTAATTCTATTGTTCGAATCTGAGTGACACATAGCTGACTATGACTTTGTTTTTTTTTATTTGTAGTTGGTTTTGGCAAATCCGGGAGGAGAGGTGATAAAGAAGATGAACAAAGCGAAGTTAATAGATGTGATTGGGCAAGAATGGATATATCTAACGGTGGGAGAGGCCGTGGGAGCTTGCAACTTCATGCTTCGCACCTACAAGAATGTGGAAAAGCCGACTTCAATTGAACTAGCATCAAAGAAAGAGACTCGGAATGACAACAATGTTTAAGTTAATGTGGTTAAATTATCATTTGACAATATTTTTCGCCAAAGCTTATTCATAAGTATTAATAATTTGTATATTGATTACCTTGTTTGCCGACTTCTTCATTATGTAACATGTTTTCTTTTCGGTCACAATACAAGTATGTAAAGGAAAACATGTTATAATGACGGAGCTATGAAATGAAACTAAGAATTTGTTTTGGAGCTTAAAAAGACAAAGGTGAATTGAATTTGCCATTCGTTATTTTGCAATTTATGTGTAGAAGTGTTATTTTTAAATATCTCAAACCTATAAATTTTATTATTTTGATACTCAATGATTATAACAAAGGATAAGTGGTAGATTTTTAATTTTATATATCTTATTATTTATAATATTAAGAAATACTGTTGTTGTCATTATCATTGTACTATTATTATCATCATTGAGTCTAAATCTTTTTTTTTTTTGAACTTTTGAGTCTAATCAAATAGATCAAAACAAAGTAGAGTTCAAATCATAGTAGGGATTGTTTCAAACCAATGTTTTCAGAACCGTACCGGACATTAAACCGGTCTTCTTACCGGTTCAATGGTCCGATCGGTCGGACCGGACGTAAGAACCGAAATATATAGTAAGTATTATAAAAATTAATAGGATTAAATCTAAAAAAAATATAAAAAACCGATCTAACCCTTCCAAAAATCTATCCGACCGGCCGGTTACCCGGTCCAAGCGCGGCCGCCGGTTCAACTCCGGTTCAATGCATTTTCGGCCCGATACCATGACCCGGACCGGCTCAACCCTCGGTTCCCAGACCGACCGACCGACTGGTCCGGTCCAGGTCTGAAAACACGGTTTCAAACCCCTTTTATCTTTCCTTAAATCTCATTATATATTATATATTATATATTATAAATTTGTAACTTATTTATGCATAACAACTTGTACATTGTGTTTGAATTGTTTGTTGTGCTTCTTATCATTATTTTGAATTTGGGTTTCATCTTAATATATATTACTAATTTTTTAGCATTTTTCATTTTATTTTTAAACTGTGTTTTATTGGTAATATGTTAAGTTGTGTTTTATCAGTAATAGGTCAAATTAGATGTGTATCACAAAATTTCGACAATTTTGCGCGGGCTAATTGATCTATTAAAACATGTATCGACACACTTTTGGATATATCACGAATTTACCTTTTGGGTTTTATCTTTCGGTTCTTATACTGAGATTGTGTCGACACCATAATGAACCAAACTGATGACAATCATACTCCCGCGCAATGCGCGGGTAAATTTTACTAGTTGTTATAATGACGGAACTATGAAATGAAAATAAGAATTTGTTTTGGAGCTTGAAAAGACAAAAGTGAATTAAATTTGTATTCTTTATTCTCCCAAATTTTGAAAGAATTCAATTTATGATATTTTTAAGGTTAGTTGATAGTGTTGTAATTGTGTGTAGTATATTAAAAATATTATTATCAATATACCAAACCTATAAAGTTTATTATTTTTATACCCAATAACTATAACAGAGGATAAGCGGTCTTCTTTTAAATTTATGTTTTTGTTTATGTAATTTTAAGAAGATACTATATAACTCTTATCTTTGTTATTATCATCATCATTCTGTTATTGTTATCATCCTAATCTTTAAGTCTTATCAAATAGGGTGTAGGATCAAATACAAACCACATTTTGTATACAAACTGTAAGAACCATTTAAAAAGTGTCATGTGGCATCCAACCAATTATAGATAAATGGTAAAATGATAACTTAAATAATATTAATTATCTTGAATTCCTTATAATTATGCTAACAAGCAATTAATTCTTTATTTGGATCTTCCTTTTGTTTTCAATGTGCTGATAGAGAAAAGTGCTGATATCATTTCACATATGTGCTAAAATCAATTATCTTGATTAATTTTAATGTGCTAATATAATTCAAAAGTGTTACTTTTATGTATGTATTGTTTTAGTATGTGCTAATTTAACTTTTTTTTAAGTGTTAGGATCTGTTCTTACGGTTTGTAGGATAAATATGATTTGTACCGGAACCAACCCCTATAAAACAGACCAAAACAAAGTAAAGTTCAAATCATAGGAGGATTGTTTCAAATCCCTTTCATCTTCCTTATCATTATTCTATTATTGTTATCATCCTAATCTTCGAGTCTTATCAAATAGACCAAAACAAAGTAAAGTTCAAATCATAGGGGGATTGTTTCAAATTCCTTTCATCTTCCTTAAATCTCCTTGTTTTTTATAGTGTCTCGTGTAAGGAAATTATTTGATGTAGGGTGTGTGGCATTGGTTTAAGCATGGTTATAAAAGTCCCGATTAGGCGCCGATTAATACTCGATTAATCGCTAGTTCCCACCCCAGTGGCTGACTAGCGACTGATGATTTCTACAACCACGGGTTTAAGTAGAGATGTCAACGCGTCCTAAATATTAGAACCAAGTAAAATATACAAATAACATGTTCAAATTCAGTTTTTCTTAGATTTTACCTGTTTTAAATATTAGAAAACTATAATTTTCTTATCACTAAAACCCTAAAGCAGGACAAAGGGTTGCATGAATTATGATCTTAGATATAGTTAGTCCCTAATCAAGCTAGTTTGATTGACCCACACTTAGGTACGTCGTGTTAGGAGTAAAATAGAATTTTACATTGTAACACCCCAAAACGGGTTTGGTAATCAAACCACGTTAATAGTAAAGACGGGTAAAATACTGTTAGTAGTCAAAATTAACCCGGTAAATATTAGGATTTAAATAAATAAACTTGATGTTAATTAAAAAAGAGGATAAATACTTTGAGAAAACAAAGTATATAGAACGCTCCAGTTAACGGGACTTAAAATAAAACGGGTTATAACATCCCGAACCCACTAAGTGACTAGGAATATTAACCTAGTTAATTATGTGTAGTTAGAACAATAAAGGAAACTAGAAATAGTTAAACCTTTTATAAAAACAAAACATGAGGGGCTAATAGTGCCAAATGGAGGAAACTTATTTATTAAAACTAAAAATAAAACACAACACACACTTGGTAAGTGTGTGTGTGTGCGCAGGAACGATCAGAAGAACAGGGGGTTCTTTCAAAACCCTAAAGCACATGAAATCCAGCAAAATCAAGGAGAAATCGAGCAAAGAAATTAGGGCTTTAACTAAAATCGTGATCACCAAGCTAAGGGGATCGGAAGGTATGTCGAATTTTTGATATTTATGAAGTTGAGAATTCTTGATGTGCATAAGAAATTCGAAATTTATGTTGCATGATTGTGGTATGGATGATATTGAAGTGAAATAGTGTTTAGGAGTAAACCCTAGACAAGAATTTATTGAAATCATGCCTAGATCAAGTAAATTTAGATTTTTGTTGATTCTAAATTCATGTATGAGATGTTTTTAGGGTTTTGATTCCTAAAAATTAGTGTTATGATATCAAGAACATGCTTAATTTGAAAGCTGAATTCAAACGGTTCTTGATCAGAATTTACAGCCAACTTGTATTGGCTGTAACCTGGATAAAACCTGGTAAAAACATGTGTTTCTTGAGCCTAAAATGTAATTCCAGGAAATATCTTTAAAACCCCACTGGAATCGCATTTTTTCGACGAAAATTGAGCGTTTTATGAATTTTTCCGTATCAAAGATTCAAGCTGCGTTTTCTGGCAGAATCTGCAGCCCATTACGAATGTCATAACTCAATTTAGGAATTGAGTTGAGTTATGATCTCAAATTCTTACTGTAGAAAGTATTAAGTGATTAGAAGAATTGCCAATTGGAATTTCGTCAATCGGATAAACGAGGAATTTTTAATGAATTTTTCCGTAAGCTGCAGTCAGAAGTGACGAATCTGATTTGCAGCTTAGTAAATGAATTTTTACGAATTCTTGGTAAAGAGTTAGATCTTTAAATTTTAACACAAGTTCGAACCCTCCGAGGGGTACGCCACACAAAAAAATCATAATTTTTGAAGACTTGTAAACATGTTAAACAGGTCACCAAAAACAGCCTATTTTCAGTGATATGAAACTTGATTTTTGATGTTATAAATTATGCCCACAAAGTTCATATGTTGAAACTATGAATGAAACACGTAATTTCCTAATTTATTTAATTAGGGGTGATACGTGATAATACGGAATCTAATCATAATGTAGATTTTAGTTAATTACACGTATCATATGATTAGAGGTAGTTAACTAGTAGAAAGTTAAAATTTACTAATGATGAAGTCGTATAATGATTTCGACATAGAAAATACGTAAGGTGGAATAGTCGTATTTGTTAATGACTAATCTAACCACCTTGTGAATGATGATAGTTTGACGCCTAACAAGCTAGGTGGAAGCTTGTGGATGAAGCGGGT
Source organism: Helianthus annuus (assembly GCF_002127325.2). Classification (NCBI taxonomy): domain Eukaryota; kingdom Viridiplantae; phylum Streptophyta; class Magnoliopsida; order Asterales; family Asteraceae; genus Helianthus; species Helianthus annuus. The sequence continues at coordinate 6,104,676 of NC_035447.2, read as the reverse complement.
CAAACGGAGCGCGTACGGAAAGAAAGGCGTGGCATGGATGCAAGGTAAGTATAGCTTACACTAGTCTTATATGTTAGGATATTCTCTTATCGTATTAGTTATGAATGAGATAAATACTTAATTGAGGTATGATGTTCCGGCGTGTAAACGTACGGAACAAAGTAGTCAATCATGACAAGAAACCATGTGGATGGTTAAAAGGAGTTAAATCGGTAAATTGGTCATGCGTTGACCATAACTATTGGTTTTGAAAGACACAGTAAAACATAAACCATGATAGGCTAAAAAGTGTTAAGAAATGATTAATAAGTGAAATGACCGCACGATGTAAACCGGAGCGAGTCATGTAGATGAGATGGTAATAAATATCATCTCGTCAACATATTCGGTCACTTAGACCAAATGGGTTAAAAGGTGAAGATATCACCCTTTGACAATAACGACTAATGATTTTTGTCGAGTTATATTATTTCAGGTGTAAATGTCAAATGGGTATTAGCAACGCTATGAATTAGCGGTTATAAAAGCAAGGTATTAAAAACGGGTCAATATATTGATCTGCGCCAGGTATGTGAAAAAGGGTAACCCTCATTTAGAACATGTGGTTCAAAGAGTGTTAAAAGTAGTCAAGGTGAACATTTGGTTACTTGATAAGTAAACCAAATGTTTTAGGTAAGGAACATTGTATTTGGAAAGCTTAATGACTTTTCAAATAAAATCATAGGTTAAAAGAGGGATTACGGGTCAAAATAAGCATACGAGTGAAAACGGGTTTAAATTGTGTAATAAACCTGTGATTATAACCTAATATGGTAAATAACCTTAATTTGAAGTAGTGTACGTGATATAAAGGTTAAACAAGTATGTTTGTTTGATAAACGTATAAACGGGTCAAAATTTTGGTAAAAGAGTAATAAGCCGAAGACTTAAAAGTCTTAAATTTTATTAATTCGGATGTTGGATTTTAACTCCATATGATGGAAGATTAAATTACAATCATGTAGGAAGAAACGGTAGATCAAACGGATAAGCGGTTTGAAAGATACGAAAGTTTTCGTGTCGAATAACGGCAAAAATAGAGAAGCTGGATGCAGAGTCCACCGTAATTTACGGTCCCACCGTAAATTACGGTGGAGATGAATTGGTTACGGTGCTAATTGTCTGTTGTACGGTAGAAGAATAGAAACCCATGGGGCCACCGTAATTTACGGTCCCACCGTAAATTACGGTGGAGATTATTTCTTTTTATATTTTGTTTTCATTTGAAAATCAATTGTTTCCCGGACATCGTTCGGACATGATTTAAACCCCGTATGACTAAAGCATTTCATGTTTATGAAATGTAGGTACACCTTGGACGCCGGAAGACGATCAAGCTCAGCGAAGAACCGAACACGATAATGATACACGCTTCCGCACTTTGCTACGTTGTAATTTTTTAAACAACGAATTCGATCACGTTATGTAGAATAACTTATGATTTATAAAAGTTTTAATAAACCCGTATTTCCAAATGTTTATGTAATCTTAATTACATGATTGTTTTACGTAAAATTTACGTTAAACCTTGAATAATAAGACCGGGTGTTACAAGTTGGTATCAGAGCCAGGGTTTAAGAGATTCGAGTATGGTGGGGAGGAACCATGCTTGGACTTAAACCTTATGCTCTTGACAAAGAATAGTGTTCGGTTCGAGGCTTGATCGCAAATCCGGTAAGTACATGTATGCTAAAGTTTTGTAAACAACACATAGGGTTATCGTGTGATACACGTTACCCCGATTAAAATGATTGATATAGTTGACGAAAATACGTGCGTTGACGCGTATAGTAGAAAAAGCCTTGTATTATAATGCGGGCGATTATTAAAGTTGACGTTACTAACTTTTGTGAATGTTTTAATTGAAGGACACTCGCGTTTGAAGACGACGAGAGTCAAACGAATTGTGGATATAATGATGGAACGGTCCGAGATATGGCAAGGAGAGCATAATCATCAAGGACCTAAATCGCGCAACGATTGCAAATAAGTAACGGCAAGAAAGCCCTTTAAGGCAAGCAATATCAGGTGCACGCTTTTAAATATAATCACACAAATAGTAGAATGCAATAAACAAAGTAGAGAATGATTGTTGCATAGGTAAATTAGAAACTTGGAAAAACCTGAATAGAAATACATATCCAGGATATCATTTCCAAGAAAACTAAATAGAGTACTTACATAGGGCGTGATGTGAAAACTATAGGAAGGTCGTGTATGTCATGTGTTAATCACTTACTCTGGCCAAGTAAGTAGTGGCATATGATACCACGAGTTTCTAATAGCGGACACATTTACATCCGATGTAGTAAGGGCGGGGTATATGGGACTAGTTTAAAAGTACCCAAATGAATCAAATGAGTAAGATATTTGATAATAATGTAAACGCACAACCGAGTGACGGAAGCGTATTACATTAGGATAATGAGCCCGAGGGAAGGGACAAACAAGCATGTAAAATGATTCAGACAAGTATTGGGAGGGAGTGTACTTACACTCGAACCCAGAAAACATCAAGTATTGGGAGGGAGTGCACTTACACTCGAACCCAGAAAACATCAAGTATTGGGAAGGAGTGTACTTACACTCGAACCCAGAAAACATCAAGTATTGGGAGGGAGTGTACTTACACTCGAACCCAGAAAACATCAAGTATTGGGAGGGAGTGTACTCACACTCGAACCCAGAAAACATCAAGTATTGGGAGGGAGTGTACTCACACTCGAACCCAGAAACATCAAGTATTGGGAGGGAGTGTACTCACACTCGAACCCAGAAAACATCAAGCATGTAAAACGATTTAGACAAACATTGGGAAGGAGTGATACTTACACTCGAACCCGGAAAATGCAAATATGTTTCTTAACGGGTCAATAGAATGAAACAAGGAAACTGGTTAACTCCCCGCGTAAAATAATAACGAGAGACAAAGTTAGTATAAAAGCGATATGTTTCGCTAAGTTAATTAAATGGGTTAAAAGCGAAGAGATTGTAAAGGGTCTGGTTGACAAAAGTGAAAAATTTCACTAAAACATTTAAACGGGCAAAAAAAAATGACAAAAGAGTTCACAATTATTTAAATTGTGCTATGTCATAAAAGTGTGTGAAGTCATTACCGAAATGACAACGGAAGGGGATAAATCCTTGGACGTAAATTCCTTGGAATTGACATGAGCTAAAAAAAAGAAAACGTTAAACTAAAAATTCAATTTTTGGTAAGAAACAACATTTTAACACGTATGAATACTATGAGACGAATTCGGAAAGGAATAAATCAAAGAATGTGGGTCTTAACACCGATGGGTGCGGGATGATACATTCAAAAAGAAGAAGCATGACAAAGAAAAGTCGAATTAGACTTAAAAGTGACATGACACGCCCACAGACAAGAAAAGAAATATAGAAAATGATATAGAATACAATCAAGTCGAAACGTAAGTTACGAGATATGAAAAATCAGAAAAACATGTGAAAGGCCGGATCGGCAATAGATGTACCCGAAAGACGGGAATAAGGTGACGGCGACTAATCTGGCTAGCCGGTAAAACCTTTCTAAAGTCGGAATAGTGTTACGACTTATACAAGCGCCTGTTGAAATAAGATTAGATTGAAGCAAACATGTTGAAAATAAATACAACCGAGTGATTAGATGATAACTCGGTCATATAAGTGACTAAAATAAGAAATACACACTGAAAGTAACGGCCTATGAGGCCTTACACGTGAAAGGCACATATGTCATATGCCTTAAAACCAAAAGCACACTGCCTTACTTTTCTGGTAAGGTTGTTAATTACGAGCAATGCTCAAGTGGTTGTCGAAACTATGTCAGTAGAGTCAAACCTAAAAGAACTACGTAAGAAAGGTTTCGGGGACGAAACCTCTTTAAGGGGGGTAGACTTGTAACACCCCAAAACGGGTTTGGTAATCAAACCACGTTAATAGTAAAGACGGGTAAAATACTGTTAATAGTCAAAATTAACCCGGTAAATATTAGGATTTAAATAAATAAACTTGATGTTAATTAAAAAAGAGGATAAATACTTTGAGAAAACAAAGTATATAGAACGCTCGAGTTAACGGGACTTAAAATAAAACGGGTTATGACATCCCGAACCCACTAAGTGACTAGGAATATTAACCTAGTTAATTATGTGTAGTTAGAACAATAAAGGAAACTAGAAATAGTTAAACCTTTTATAAAAACAAAACATGAGGGGCTAATAGTGCCAAATGGAGGAAACTTATTTATTAAAACTAAAAATAAAACACAACACACACTTGGTAAGTGTGTGTGTGTGCGCAGGAACGATCAGAAGAACAGGGGGTTCTTTCAAAACCCTAAAGCACATGAAATCCAGCAAAATCAAGGAGAAATCGAGCAAAGAAATTAGGGCTTTAACTAAAATCGTGATCACCAAGCTAAGGGGATCGGAAGGTATGTCGAATTTTTGATATTTATGAAGTTGAGAATTCTTGATGTGCATAAGAAATTCGAAATTTATGTTGCATGATTGTGGTATGGATGATATTGAAGTGAAATAGTGTTTAGGAGTAAACCCTAGACAAGAATTTATTGAAATCATGCCTAGATCAAGTAAATTTAGATTTTTGTTGATTCTAAATTCATGTATGAGATGTTTTTAGGGTTTTGATTCCTAAAAATTAGTGTTATGATATCAAGAACATGCTTAATTTGAAAGCTGAATTCAAACGGTTCTTGATCAGAATTTACAGCCAACTTGTATTGGCTGTAACCTGGATAAAACCTGGTAAAAACATGTGTTTCTTGAGCCTAAAATGTAATTCCAGGAAATATCTTTAAAACCCCACTGGAATCGCATTTTTTCGACGAAAATTGAGCGTTTTATGAATTTTTCCGTATCAAAGATTCAAGCTGCGTTTTCTGGCAGAATCTGCAGCCCATTACGAATGTCATAACTCAATTTAGGAATTGAGTTGAGTTATGATCTCAAATTCTTACTGTAGAAAGTATTAAGTGATTAGAAGAATTGCCAATTGGAATTTCGTCAATCGGATAAACGAGGAATTTTTAATGAATTTTTCCGTAAGCTGCAGTCAGAAGTGACGAATCTGATTTGCAGCTTAGTAAATGAATTTTTACGAATTCTTGGTAAAGAGTTAGATCTTTAAATTTTAACACAAGTTCGAACCCTCCGAGGGGTACGCCACACAAAAAAATCATAATTTTTGAAGACTTGTAAACATGTTAAACAGGTCACCAAAAACAGCCTATTTTCAGTGATATGAAACTTGATTTTTGATGTTATAAATTATGCCCACAAAGTTCATATGTTGAAACTATGAATGAAACACGTAATTTCCTAATTTATTTAATTAGGGGTGATACGTGATAATACGGAATCTAATCATAATGTAGATTTTAGTTAATTACACGTATCATATGATTAGAGGTAGTTAACTAGTAGAAAGTTAAAATTTACTAATGACGAAGTCGAATAATGATTTCGACATAGAAAATACGTAAGGTGGAATAGTCGTATTTGTTAATGACTAATCTAACCACCTTGTGAATGATGATAGTTTGACGCCTAACAAGCTAGGTGGAAGCTTGTGGATGAAGCGGGTCAAACGGAGCGTACGGAAAGAAAGGCGTGGCATGGATGCAAGGTAAGTATAGCTTACACTAGTCTTATATGTTAGGATATTCTCTTATCGTATTAGTTATGAATGAGATAAATACTTAATTGAGGTATGATGTTCCGGCGTGTAAACGTACGGAACAAAGTAGTCAATCATGACAAGAAACCATGTGGATGGTTAAAAGGAGTTAAATCGGTAAATTGGTCATGCGTTGACCATAACTATTGGTTTTGAAAGACACAGTAAAACATAAACCATGATAGGCTAAAAAGTGTTAAGAAATGATTAATAAGTGAAATGACCGCACGATGTAAACCGGAGCGAGTCATGTAGATGAGATGGTAATAAATATCATCTCGTCAACATATTCGGTCACTTAGACCAAATGGGTTAAAAGGTGAAGATATCACCCTTTGACAATAACGACTAATGATTTTTGTCGAGTTATATTATTTCAGGTGTAAATGTCAAATGGGTATTAGCAACGCTATGAATTAGCGGTTATAAAAGCAAGGTATTAAAAACGGGTCAATATATTGATCTGCGCCAGGTATGTGAAAAAGGGTAACCCTCATTTAGAACATGTGGTTCAAAGAGTGTTAAAAGTAGTCAAGGTGAATATTTGGTTACTTGATAAGTAAACCAAATGTTTTAGGTAAGGAACATTGTATTTGGAAAGCTTAATGACTTTTCAAATAAAATCATAGGTTAAAAGAGGGATTACGGGTCAAAATAAGCATACGAGTGAAAACGGGTTTAAATTGTGTAATAAACCTGTGATTATAACCTAATATGGTAAATAACCTTAATTTGAAGTAGTGTACGTGATATAAAGGTTAAACAAGTATGTTTGTTTGATAAACGTATAAACGGGTCAAAATTTTGGTAAAAGAGTAATAAGCCGAAGACTTAAAAGTCTTAAATTTTATTAATTCGGATGTTGGATTTTAACTCCATATGATGGAAGATTAAATTACAATCATGTAGGAAGAAACGGTAGATCAAACGGATAAGCGGTTTGAAAGATACGAAAGTTTTCGTGTCGAATAACGGCAAAAATAGAGAAGCTGGATGCAGAGTCCACCGTAATTTACGGTCCCACCGTAAATTACGGTGGAGATGAATTGGTTACGGTGCTAATTGTCTGTTGTACGGTAGAAGAATAGAAACCCATGGGGCCACCGTAATTTACGGTCCCACCGTAAATTACGGTGGAGATTATTTCTTTTTATATTTTGTTTTCATTTGAAAATCAATTGTTTCCCGGACATCGTTCGGACATGATTTAAACCCCGTATGACTAAAGCATTTCATGTTTATGAAATGTAGGTACACCTTGGACGCCGGAAGACGATCAAGCTCAGCGAAGAACCGAACACGATAATGATACACGCTTCCGCACTTTGCTACGTTGTAATTTTTTAAACAACGAATTCGATCACGTTATGTAGAATAACTTATGATTTATAAAAGTTTTAATAAACCCGTATTTCCAAATGTTTATGTAATCTTAATTACATGATTGTTTTACGTAAAATTTACGTTAAACCTTGAATAATAAGACCGGGTGTTACATACATAAATCATTGCATTTGTGAAAATACTTGGTTATTACAACACAAATGACGCGTTTAATAGAAAGTTAGTTTTAAGTAATGCATAATAATCACTTATATGTGATGGTAATATTCTTAAACATAGTAATAGAGAGAAATATAATAATTATGCATTTACTGATAGATTTGGCAAAAGTGACCTAATTGTCAAATTTGGGGTCATAATGGGTCTTTATTATAGGGGCAATTACATATACCCCCTACAAACTTCATAAATTACATAATTACCCCGGCCAAAAATTAAATTACATATTTTTCCTTCCTAAAAGCTAAATAGGAATTGTACGTCGTTGCCTCGTGGGAGAGAAGGGAATGAAAGGTCATGGTATTTTTTTATTTTTGAAAGGGTATTATGTCATTTTGTTACAAGAAGGGGAAATATGTAATTTAGTTTTTGGTTATTAAGTTTTTGGAAATATGTCATTTTGTTACAAGTTTGATTATTAAGTATATTGTATCGAGTCTTTATGAGTGAAGTAAGGAATGCAAAATATGTGGACGGGTCAAGATGGGTGGAGCTAAAGCATTGAATGGGTCAAGATGACCATAGCTAAAGGACTTTATGAGTCACATAGGCAGCTAATAAATGTTTCCATACATCTTCCACATGGATTCCACTGAAGTGAATCTCACAACTTCATGTAAGTTACAATCGCAACTTGAAATCTTCGTTATTGTTCGTTGATCTCATCAAACTTTCTATTAATCTCTCTTTCGATTTCTAGCGGGGAACCCTAATATTCAACATTGCGAGTCTGGCCATATTCTCGATTGCACAATCACACAAGCCATTTTGTTTCGTTGAGCTTATGCAATCACCTGTTTTGATGAAGTTTGACCATTATTGTACAAACATCTACATTGATTGCGATATATAATCAGTTACCGAGAGTGAGACGATTGTGAGTAAATTTGATTCAGCATGCTCACAAGTCGTATAGGTGACAATGAGGTAAAAAGAAACCTACATGTAATTACCCGTGTTCAGAACTAGCCGCAAGTTGTGCTTCTTTTATATGCTGTCGCTCTTCCCCAAATTTCGGAGATCTTAAAGATCCAAATCCTAATTTGTATTATTATTAGTATTGTTGTCGTTGTTATCAGTTTTATAACCCATATTTGATTGGGTTTAAGTCTTATAATCTATGGTGCTAATTTCATAATACATGTGTATGTGTATGCACGCATGCCTGCTGTTGTTGGTTCTCTATTGGCTGCTAATATGGAATTAGTGGTTGTGGGGGGTTGGCAAGAACTTTCAATTTGACAGAATCTATTGTGACTAGACCCATTCTAATACAAACCTATTCGAGCATAACCCTTTCTGAACCAAACCAAATTGGAACACTTGGCGGAATGATTTGGAATTGAAATTGGAATTTGTATAGGAATTAGAATTTGAAGGAATTGGGTTTGGAATTTAAACATTCCAATTGGAATTGGAATCTCAATTTCATTTTTGTTGTGTTTGGTTGTCAAATGAATCGGAATCCATCACCCCGGCACCCACAACCACCCGTTCGGGTCGAAACGGTTCGCGTCGAAACAGTTCGACTCGAAACGGTTTGAGTCGAAACGGTACAGGTCGAAACAGTACGGGTCGAAATGGTTCGCGTCGAAACAGTTCGATTCGAAACTGTTTGGGTCGAAACGGTACGGGTCAAAACAGTTCGCGTCGAAACGGTTCGGGTCGAAACGTTTCGATTCTAAACGGTATGGGTCGATGATGTGTGAAATATGTATTAATTAAATTCAACAAGTTTTAAAAATTGGAAAAACTCGTAAACCACACACTACCGGCAAGTGTACCGGTCGTAAGTAGTAAAACAAGTAAGTCCGAGTATCGAACCGTGGACACAATCTAGCGACTCTTGATAATAAACCTCTATCGACCCCTAGCCTAATAATTTGGTTTTGTTTTGAGAAAAATATTCTTAAACTAAAAAGCAATTTAATTAAATAGACGATCAAACAGCAGCAAGCGCAGACAACTAAAGACTGGACTGAAACTCAAATATGAGAAAAATAGGTTACCTAGGCAAGAATCCCTAGACTCATGAATAAAATCCTAACCTTGGTTCTGAATGAAGACTCTGCCTAACCCGATAAACCCCTGGAAGGTAAACAGAACTTGACAGTATGACAAGTGATGAAATGCTAAAATGGACTGACTCGAGTTATCGACCACCAAGTCCCACAACTATCAGGTATAAAGTAATTTATTTACTAAAACCCTCAAATTATGAAGCAGAAATAACTAAGAACACCGAGACCCTAGGAAACTCTAGACGCGAATAAACAGATGAACCCGAGTTATCGGCCACCCAAACTGCCAAACAACGCCCAGCTAATAACCTAGTAATTCTAGATTAGATTTCTCACCTCTAGAAAAGATTGCACATTTTAATTAATTGGTTTTAATAATTATTAAACTTGAATTAGATTTCTCACTTTCAAGGTCTAGACCGAAAGATTACAACCTAGACTGACTCCCGACTCTAAAGTATATTTCTAAGTATCTAGAGCAATGGAACCAACAAATAAATTACTAAACTAATCAAAACCAACACACAAATATTTAGAATCGGGTTAAAAAATGATAACATGTAAATCATCACATTCATTTAAAACCAAAAGTTAATCAATTAATCAATCATCTAGTTCATCAAGCCTACGCAACCATAAAAAATTTAGCTACTCATAATCAGAAATAAATTTAAAGTCTACTAATTCAGAAAACATGTTCAATGTACCGCGTTCGAATAAATCGAAAAATAATAAAACAAGTCTAACCCGAATAAAAGCAATGAACTTTAATTTATAATCGTCAAACTGATGTTTTCCTTTCAGCCGTCGAATTGTCCTAACTTCCTCTTTTTTCTTTGCTGCCGTCTTTTTTTTTTCGTATCTTATTGCCGTAGGGGTAAAGTTCTTGTACAAATAATCTTAACATACTAAACATACAAATTGAAGGAAAACTCAAAAAGACAAGGTGACATTTTTGTAATTATCAATAACTATCAAAGTTACTCTATAAATATACCTAAAAAAAACCTAACCCCTCCCCCCCCCCCAAAAAAAAAAAAATAAATAAAAAAAAACCTACCCCCCCCCCCCCCACCCAAGCTAAAATGCTAAAAACTAAACCCCCAAAAAACCTAAAAAAAACTAAAAAAAATAAAAAAAACACACAAATTATTTTATTTTATTTTTTAAAATTTTTTTTTGCTAACGAAATATAGCGATTTTTTAATAAAAAATGTTAATTTTTTTTTTTGTGTGTTTTTTAGGTATTTTTGGTTGAGTTCACATTTGTATAGTAACTTTGATAGTTGGTGGTAATTACAAAAATGTCACCTTGTCTTTTTGAGTTTTCCTTCAATTTGTATATTTAGTACTAGGTTAGAACCCCGTGTGTTACACGGGTTAAACAATTTAACTTACATATTTAGATAAAAGAAACATGAATGAAATTAAATAATGAAAAAAGAAATATTACAACTATAATTCAAACACCTATACATTAAACTATGGCATTAATCGAAATAATTAACAAAAGCAAATCTACCTTAAACTATGGCATTAATCTAAACAATTAATTAGAGCTTTAACAGTCTCTTCCAGCTTCTCTATAGGCTTCTCATGAAACAAATATTTTTGTAAAATTTAGTTCCTCTTGAAGAGCGTCTTTGTTGTTTCCCAATATCTTACATGCGTTCAAGGAGCCCTTGTTGCTCCAATATGAAAAGATTAATCTTCTCAATTTGCATTTATATACATTGATGATGAGAATATGCTGTAGAGGGGTAATGGGTAAAAAAAGAAACTTTGGTCTAAATCAAGATGGTTCAGTTTTTGTCCAATGCTTCTACGTTTATCAATCAAATAAAATTAATAAATTACAAAAGTACAATGTTTGCTTTATCACTTACATTCTTTGGTGAAGTGATTCAAAAGGTTTTATACGCTAAAAATACATTGTGGGACAAATTCGACCCCTTTTCTTTAAGCCATTTAATTGTACAAAAGCATGCATCGACCCAATAAAAATAATACAATCAATTGTATTTCTAAATATAAAGGTTAAGTTTTGGTATATTTTACCTGGTTATCGAGCATTCTTAAGAAGTCTTCGAGAACATATATACGCCCAAGTCTTCTAGCACCTATATGGCAAGGATATCGCTTTACTTTTTTCTCTATGAGCTTGTCATGGATATAATATAACATATCATAGTCATTTATGTACTTATTTCAAATTGACTAAGTTGACCTATATTCTAAAAAAAATGATGCGTACCCTTTCCATTCTTCAATTTGTTTGTCTTTCAATTTCTTCCCAAAAGATACCCCTTCATAACCATGATCAGTAGCCTCCATGACCCATGAATACAGATTCCACATGAACCCTCCGAACTCAAGAACACCCTGATATAAATTAAATCACGCATTAGTAAAAAAACCATATAAAAAGATGTGATATGTTAAAAAAGCGAAAACAAACAAAATGCTTTCCTTTTGATAAGTGTAAGTTACAAACAAATAACAAAGATTTGCAGTACCAAAACTAAGGGTTGTGGAACAAAGAATTACCTTTTTAATCGATCTAATCTTCTGTGAGTGATATTGCGATTCATTCTCTTCCAAATAAAATAAGACATCAAATTAAGCAAGATGAATGAGAAAAGAAACAAACACCTTTATTAAGCAAGATGAAGGAGAAAAGAAACAAACACCTTTATTTTGAGAATGCAAAAGACTCCTGCTCAGTGGATAAAATCTGCAGTATATCAAGATATCATAGATCAAATATCAATTAATTAGCTAATCAGAAACTAAAATATTTGAAGTGATGTTGTATGAAAGAATTACTGTAAAAATGAAGACCTAATCCCAAAACAAATCGTGTACATGCATCATCATCAACAAAAGAATTATGAATTCTATCCGTGTTGACTAACCAGATTTGTAAACATTCCAATATTCCCACAAAACATCAACCGCATCAAATGTATATCATCTTTAATCATTAAGAACATCACATAGAGGAAATTTGTTCGTCTTCGTCTTCGGAGTGAAAGAAACTTTAGAAAAAGACTTAAAACAATGAACAATCGCTGATTGTAAAAGGCTGGTTGAGATGAATCCAATATCTGAAGAGTTGAGATGTAGGGTTTACAATTGACATATAACTTGTTTAAGATCTTGTCGAGAATACAATTGGGGGCAGGATTGCGATGGAAAAGTAGGGTTTCAACTATAAGTGCAACGCCTTATAATAGATTTATAGGATCCACAAAATTGTTGGTGGATCGGTTTAGGCCCGCGAGAAATTGCATTCGGGTCATATATTGTTTGAGAGGCAAAAGATATGTGAAAGTAAATATCGTGAGGACACGTGTCCCTAATTCGTTTTCTTTTATTATAGGTATAGATGTTAAAATTATTTATATTTGATCTTTTGTCATGCCGTAGAACCCCCTTGCTCCTTTTGTCTTTCGAATATATTAAATCAACAAAATAGGGCTCCCTTCGAAAAATATAGGGATTCTCCACTGATGTATTTCATATTAACTAGTTATATTCTTCCGCGCTTCGCGGCGGAAATCAGTTGGTATTAGTCTGGTTCATTATAGTATAGACACTTGTTATTGTAATCCAAAGAGAAAATCTTTAATCGATCGAAAACAATAAAAACAAATATCGATACCAATATTGATGTTGTTCATTTTATATTGGTTTGATTCGTTTGCGCACTTGCTTATTTTTTCAACAATGCAATATAGATTTTTATTGAAAACGAACACAATGCTGCTATCATACCAAACCGATTGAACAACATTTACATCGATACCTGATACCTGTATTTATTTTTTGTTTTTGCTTTGGAGAACCTGACACCGTATCACTGCCATACCGTACGAAACTGAACTGAACAACATCAATACTGGTATGTATTCATTGTTATGGTGTCATGTTTGATAACGGATATCGTACCGCTATCGCACTGAACCGGATGTACAACAATGGTTTTGGTACCGATATTTATTTTATTGTTTTCTCTTTCAATAAGCTGACGTTGTATCGCTACCACATGGAACATCGGTATCGGTACCTAGATTCATTTTTATGGTTTTAGGTTTCAAAAACTTTCATTTATACAACTATATATGTGACGATAAATGAATATCGGTACTATTAGCGTGACAGTCTGAACCATCGTTCAAACAACATTGGTGCCGGTACAATGTTTGTTTATAATTTTTGGTACAAATACTAATAAATTAACTAAAAAACAAATTAGTATTTTATAAAACAAATACTAATAAATTAACTAATAAATATAAAACTACTAAAAAACAAATTCTAAAAATTTCAATTACTGTTCATGGCCCCTTAGAAATCATATGTACAATACAGTACATATATTAAAAATAAAAATAATATTAATAAAACAATCACTATTAATTAAGTAATAAATATAAAACTACTAAAAAACAAATTCTCAAAAATTTTCAATTACTGTTCATGGCCACTTACAAATAATATGTATAATATAATAGCTCAATTCCTTTCATCTTTTTAGACCTCTGGCCCATTCACTAATTTCCTTCAATTCTTTTGGGCAGCCCATGTTCGAAATATATAGTCTTCCATCCAAAGAAATAATCCTCCCCCTCAATGTAAATATAATACCCAATAGGGTTTTTCCTTTTGTAATCCCATCACTCTTGTTTCAGAAAGCCCAAAAGCAAAATAATAATTCTATACCCCTATTCTCGTGACTCATGCATGTGTGAATATGTATTCTTTTTATTTTTTTTTTTTCATATGCTCCACTATAAATGAGTTTGATTTATAAGGTCGAAACTCTAACCCTTTTTAACTTCACCTTCACCTGTAAACACACATGTCAAAACAATATAATCTAGTTAAATCATTTAATAATCATAAACACATTTAATGATCTTAACTCCCATTTTTTTTTCCTATTCATCGATTACATTGTTGTGATCAACACTATGTTTAAGACAAACTTTATTGCATTTATTACCTTTTTAGTATAAATTTATCATTTTAGCCCATTTTCATTAACATCAACAAAGTTTATATGTGAACTAATTATGAGTAGAATTCAATAAAAATGACCTTACTCAAAAGTGTAGGAATTTTCATATAAAAAATATGTATATTTTAGAGGGTACCAGTCGAAACGGTTCGCGTTGAAACGGTTCGATTCGAAACGGTACGGGTTGAAACGGTATGGGTTGAAACGGTTCGGATCGAAACGGTTCAGATCGAAACGGTATGAGTTGAAACGGTGCGGGTCAAAATGGTCGAAGATTCCAATGAATTTACTTTAATTTCTTCGAATGATTTTGAATTCCTTTATTTAAAGTAATTTGAAGGAATTAATGTCTAATTCCAATTTCAATTCCATTGTCAACTAAATACATTAAGATTGAAATTGGGATTCTAGTTCTATCAAATTATGTGAACCAAATATTTTAGGAAATTCAAATTCCAAAACCTTAAATTCCATTGAATTCCTGCGAACCAAACACTGCTTGTATATTCACCCGTTTACCCTACCTTAAATTCCATTGAATTCATGCGAACCAAACACCGCTTGTATATTCACCCGTTTACCCAAGTCGACCCGCCGTCTTGCAAGGCCCACATTTACATAGGGTCGTGTACAAGATGCACCTGGGTCGGGTGTAAACTCGATCTTCTTAAACTCTATTCCAAGTTTTCAAACAAAATCAATCAAGCGGTGTTCGTACCCCCAAATTCTCACTACAATCTGTACAAATCTGGATCAGTAACACAACAAACTCCATCCCCAAATGGCCCCAAAGAAATCGAAGCACGAACTCACACCCAAAAAGATGAAACTGAAAAAAGATTCCAAGATGAAACTGAAAAAGAAGAAGAAGAAGATATCATCGAGTTCAAACCCAGCAGCGGCAGTGAGTGGCAGCGACAACAGAGGCGTCGATTCAGAGTGGTGGATTTCGTTTTGGGATAAAAACCCACCGCTTCCTGGTACCTTTTTCCTTCAATTTTCTTAGGGTTTTTGTTTCTGAATGTTGAATCATTGCTAAGTGTTTCAAATTCAACCCATATCACGATTGACTGTTTTTTTTTCTAAATTTTTTATATATTGTTTTGTCTCTTTGGATTTAGGGTTTCTGCTGTTTGATTTTTTTTAGTTTGTGATGTTATGGGACTTAATTACCTTCGGTTTTCTAACCAAAACCTTAATAGTTGGTGCCGACACGATGATGTGGCGAGTAGGACCTTGTTTGTGTTCGTTTGTTAAGAAATACATGTGTTATGAACTGTTCATGAACACTTACCAAACGAGATTTTATGTCCGTGTTCATTTGTTAAGAAAATGAACTTGTTTGTGTTTGTTTGTTAACTTTAGGCAATGAGCGAAAACGAATGTTAATGAACACAAATGAGCACAAATAGACGATCATGAAAACAATATTTAATACACCGACACTTGTTAGATGTTTTATTTATTGGAATTTTGAAGTATTAGAATAAAATATAAAGAATAAAAACACTGACGAGCTATCGAACACAAACGAACACATTACCAAACGTTCAGGAACATAAATGAACGAACACGGCCTCTCTTCATGTTCATTCACAAACGAAATTTCTTGTTCGTGTTCGTTTGTTTAATAAACGAACATAAACGATTTCCCGCCAAACGGTTCACGAACTGTTTGTCGAACGTTTGGTCCGTTTGCAGCCCTGGTGGCGAGCACTTGGGCTGTTGAACTTTTTAAAAAATGCTGTATCAATGAACAACACTAATGAGTTGTAGTATCCATCCACATTCAACAAACCAACCTGCTAGTTTCAGACTCTGTATAATACTTAACCATTCAGAAGCAAATGTCAGACATCTGCTCACGAAACAGACAGTCTGAACCATTAAGTGCTGAACCAGTAAGAGGTCTGAACGATTAAGAGCCTCATTAAGAGGTAAACAAACAGCCCCTAAGTGATTAACAAATAGCTAAATAAACTCACAAATAACATAATCGTACACTTTATAGCAGCAAAATGAACAAATATCATTCACTTACCAGATAAAAACACTCTGAAATTAGCAAGAGTGGAAGACCAAATTACCCTGACTTTCACTTAGGAAACAAATTATGCTGTCAATATAATATATAATTTGAAATTCTTAAATTTCTTGAATTTTTGCATATGTCATGTCAGTTAACAATCTAAAGTTGTAAAATTTGTTGATTTTTTTTGCATGTTTCGTGTCAGTTAACAATCTGAATTTGAGAATGCATTATTATTATTATTATTATTATTATTATTATTATTATTATTATTATTATTATTATTATTATTATTATTATTATTATTATTATTATTATTATTATTATTATTATTATTATTATTATTATTATTATTATTATTATTATTATTATTATTATTATTATTATTATTATTATTATTATTATTATTATTATTATTATTATTATTATTATTATTATTATTATTATTATTATATTATTATTATTATTATTATTATTATTATTATTATTATTATTATTATTATTATTATTATTATTATTATTATTATTATTATTATTATTATTATTATTATTATTATTATTATTATTATTATTATTATTATTATTATTATTATTATTATTATTATTATTATATTATTATTATTATTATTATTATTATTATTATTATTATTATTATTATTATTATATATTATTATTATTATTATTATTATTATTATTATTATTATTATTATTATTATTATTATTATTATTATTATTATTATTATTATTATTATTATTATTATTATTATTATTATTATTATTATTATTATTATTATTATTATTATTATATTATTATTATTATTATTATTATTATTATTATTATTATTATTATTATTATTATTATTATTATTATTATTATTATTATTATTATTATTATTATTATTATTATTATTATTATTATTATTATTATTATTATTATTATTATTATTATTATTTATTTTATTATTATTATTATTATTATTATTATTATTATTATTATTATTATTATTATTATTATTATTATTTATTATTATTATTATTATTATTATTATTATTATTATTATTATTATTATTATTATTATTATTATTATTATTATTATTATTATTATTATTATTATTATTATTATTATTATTATTATTATTATTATTATTATTATTATTATTATTATTATTATTATTATTATTATTATTATTATTATTATTATTATTATTATTATTATTATTATTATTATTATTATTATTATTATTATATTATTATTATTATTATTATTATTATTATTATTATTATTATTATTATTATTATTATTATTATTATTATTATTTTTATTTTTATTTTTATTTTTATTTTTATTTTTATTTTATTTTTATTTTTATTTTATTATTATTATTATTATTATTATTATTATTATTATTATTATTATTATTATTATTATTATTATTATTATTATTATTATTATTATTATTATTATTATTATTATTATTATTATTATTATTATTATTATTATTATTATTATTATTATTATTATTATTATTATTATTATTTTTATTTTTATTTTATTTTATTTTTATTTTTATTATTATTATTATTATTATTATTATTATTATTATTATTATTATTATTATTATTATTATTATTATTATTATTATTATTATTATTATTATTATTATTATTATTATTATTATTATTTTATTTTATTTTAAGTCGAGAACGCATGATAATATGATATCTGTTTGTTAATAACTTAATATGAAATCAATGCTTAACAGGTTGAATTTGAATCGCTATGTACATTTTCATCGTTTCAGATTTAGGGTTTATTTTTCATTGACTTCTGAGATTATGATTTATGATGTCTCCATATACAAGTAAATTGTGTTGACTTAAATCAGTGTTTAACAGTCTGCAATTGAACCGCAATGTAGGGCTGCAAACGAACCGAACGAACACGAACAAGACCTTGTTCGTGTTCGTTTGTTAAGAACTATACGTGTTCGCGAATCGTTCACGAACACTTATCGAACGAGATTTTATGTTCGTGTTCGTTTGTTAAGGAAATGAACTTGTTCGTGTTCGTTTGTGTTTGTTTGTTAATTTTAGGCAACGAACGTTGACGAAAACAAATGAGCACAAACTTATGTTCATGAACACAAATGGAAACAAACGAACACAAAGAATCGTTCATGAACAGAATATATAATACACTGACACTTATTAGATATTTAATTTGTCGGAATTTTGAAGTATTTAAATAAATATAAAAACTAAAAACACTAATGAACTATCGAACACAAAAGAACACGTTACCGAACGTTCACGAACATAAACGAACGAACACGACCTCTGTTCACGTTTGTTCATTTAACTAAACGAACGAAATTTCTTGTTCGTGTTCGTTTGTTTAATAAACGAATGAACACAAACAAACTTCCCGCCGAACGGTTCACGAACTATTCGCCGAACGTTTGGTTCGTTTGCAGCCCTACCGCTATGTGTTGACTCTTTTCATATACTAATACAATAAAAATGTGTTGATTCTTTTGCATAACTCATTTGAATTAACAAAACGCTAGGGGTTATGTACTCTAATATCTTTACATAATCAAACTTTTGCAGGTTCAATGGTGCCCGAAGACGAAGAAGAAGGGTTCAAATACTTTTTCCGCGTGTCAAAGAAAACGTTCGAGTACATATGCTCTCTAGTACGAGAAGATCTGATATCCCGTCCACCTTCCGGTCTCATCAACATCGAAGGAAGACTTCTCAGCGTCGAAAAACAAGTCGCAATCGCTTTAAGAAGATTAGCATCCGGCGAATCACAAGTTTCCGTAGGCGCGTCTTTCGGCGTCGGTCAGTCAACCGTTTCGCAAGTTACCTGGCGGTTCATCGAAGCTATGGAAGAACGCGGCAGACACCACCTCAAATGGCCCGATCACGATAAATTACAAAGCATCAAATCGGAATTCGAAAAAACGTTTAACTTACCGAATTGTTGCGGAGCGATTGACGCTACGCACATCGTTATGACCCTACCCGCCGTTCAAACATCAGACGATTGGTGCGATCAAGTTAAGAACTACAGTATGTTGGTACAAGGTATCGTCGATGACAAATCGAGATTTCTCGATATCGTAACGGGCTGGCCCGGTGGTATGACGATCCCGAAACTCCTAAAATTTTCGGGATTTTACAAACTTTGCGAATCGGGTCAGCGGTTAAACGGAAATCCAATATCATTATCTAACGAATCAGAGATTCGAGAATTTATCGTAGGCGGGGCGAATTATCCGCTTCTTCCGTGGTTAATAACGCCTTACAGTGAAACTGATGAGGTGTCGGGTTTGAATACGGTTCATGAAGCTGCGAGATCGCTTGCCGTGAGGGCGTTTTCGCAATTAAAAGGAAGTTGGAGGATTCTTAACAAGGTTATGTGGCGACCCGATAAGAAGAAGCTTCCGAGTATCATCGTGGTGTGTTGTTTGCTTCATAATATAATCATAGATTGCGGTGATTATGTAAAACCGGATGTTTCGTTGTCGGGCCATCATGATTTAGGGTATGTTGAACAATGGTGTAAGCAGGTTGATCCTGTTGGGAGAAAGATGAGAGATAACCTTGCTGCACATTTGGAAAATATCAAGTGAAAATGGTTGTAACTCATTCTTGCAAAAATGACAGTGGTTTATTTGGAAGTTTATTTGGAGTAAAATGTCATTTTCGTCCCTAAGGTTTGGTTAGTTTTGTGACTGTTGTCCAAATGATTGTTTTTCGAATCTGGATCCATAAGGTTTGAAATCTTGCTATTTTCATCCGGCTCGTTAACTCCATCTATTTTTCTCAGTTAAGTTAAGTAAGGGGTATTTTCGTCTTTTTTGTTAACTTAAAAGGGCCATTTGGTCATTTTCACTTTATGTACAAGCATTTAGCATGATGTACAAGTATTCAAAAGACCAAATTGTTATTTAAGTTAACAAAAAAGATGAAAATACCCCTGACTTAACTGAGAAAAATGGATGGAGTTAACGAGCTAGATTAAAATGACAATATTTCAAACCTTTTGGACGAAATGACATTTTACTCGTTTATTTATTCAGAAGTGATCATGATTAACGGGTCATATATGATGTTTAACGTGTCAAAGCGGGTGACCTATTGTCGGTTTTTTGTTTAGTTCTGTGAATTATTAATGTACTAGATATAGGGCCGAGTAGCATTCGGCCCGATAGCAAAACCCGAGAACCAACCTGATTTTGGCCTGAATAAAAAAGTTTGTCGAATCTTTGGGTTACAAAATTTATAAATACAGGTTTTCGGGTTAGTTCGGTCCAGTCTGAAACCGTAGAACCATATACAACCCGAACCGAACGGATATTCTCAAAATATTTGATATATGTTACTTACATGGGAATATGATGTGGCATGCCATAACCCAAAAACCAACCGATTGACCGAGGTTGTTCCCCATGGAAGACCGAGGTAATCGAATTATCTCGGCTTCATTGTAGGTTTTTCATGGAGACTTTATCATATGAACCGTTGATTTTCAGGGTAATCGATGCTTCATCATCAAAGATCCAATGTGATTTTACTCTTGTTTATTGAATGTGTGTATGGTTTTGCCGAATTGTTGGGACAATATTTGCCATACATGACCATTTATTAAGTGGTATACCATCCCCTCCTTAATTGATGGTGGTTCGTGTGGATTGAACCACGTTTAGCACGACCCTCCTATTTAATGATTTTGAGACAAAAATATATTAAAAAATAAAGGGGATAGTGGTTTAGGTCATGACCACTATCCCCTTTATTTATGATGATGGATTAGAGGTTGGTGACATGACGTCTATGTGGAGGGTCATGGTGGTCATAAGGGTCATGACCACACCCTTTAGCCTTACAAACATCTCGTATGGCAAATATTAAACCGATGTTTTAAAAATCGGTTTTAAAATCGTACCGGGTTAGGCTCATAAATGGTTCAACTGGGTTATACCGGGCGGCTTAATCCGGTTGACAAATTAACCCTATAAATCCATAAAATACAATTTTTATTCAAAAAACTAATCCAAAACTATATCATTTCATAATAAAAAATATTTCAAAAGTTAATCCATAAAAAATAATCCAAAAATTCATTATTGGTGCCTTTTTTGGCGCTCGGTTTTACTAAGACGGTAAATCGTCACCTTTTTGGGCCTATAAAAGATTAAAAGTCCAAATTTTAACCTTTGACCTGGTACCGGTTTAAACCAGTAAACCTAATTTACCGATGGTATAACTTCTTTGCCATTCACTCAGTATACCGGTATGATTCGTACCGACAAGCTTCCGGCATCTGGCTTAACCAGTTCAACCGGCCAGTATAAACCGGTTTTTAAAACATTGCATTAAGATTGAGGGGTTGTTTGGTAGCCTCTTAATGACCATTCAGATGCTACCTCTTAATGGTTTAAAACCTCTGAATGAATAAGAGGTAACATCGAGTCTGAATGGTTAAGAGGTAACCTCTGAATGGTAAATTATCACATGTCACATTCTTCTATCTTCTCATTGATAAAATTCTTAATGGTTCCATTAAGATGTAGTCTCTTAATGACCATTCAAAGGCTACCAAACAACCCCTGAGTTTGGAAACTCCTTATAGCTTTTTGGAAAAGTCAGTAATTCACAAGGGAGTGACTTATTCACTTTTCCCCTCACATATACTCACAATCCAAACACCTTTTAACTTTTAAAAAAATCAATAAATTAATAAATCACTAAAATAAACAATTCCAAACACCCCCTAAACCTATAAAATATCCAATATTTTTTAAACAATTTGAAGAGTTACGATAAATGAAGGATTTTCCCAATAAAATACTAGACTAGTAACAAAAAAAATAGTGAGTTGATTTAAATAACAATCAGAAATGGAGCAAAAGAAATAGCCCACTTGTAGAATAAATGGAATGATCGGCCTAAATTATAGTTTACCAAACATATAATAATACAACCACTTTATTCCCCCTTTTCACCTAAAATTAGAATATCGTAGAAGAAGAAAAAAAAAAGAATTCTTGGTGTAGTTATGTGATATAAAACAAATAAGTTCATGATCGTGGCTAGGGTTGTTTTTTTTTTTTTTATTCAAATCCTGAAACCCGACCTGAATTTAAAGTCACCCGAACCAGAATTAGCGAATACCCGAGAAATCAGAACCCGGCCAACCCGAACTTTAAATGGTTCAATTATCGGGTCACTTTTTCCTGGCTAAAAACCCGAACAACCTGAAACACGAAACCGGAAAAAAACTCGGACATTTATTGTTTTTTTCTTTTAGAGTTTGGAGTCTTTAATATATGGACCATTAAGTTTTGTGACTTTTTAATATTATAATAGCATATTGTCAAATAATGTTTGAACTCTGATAATATTTTTAAAGTAAGAATATGAATTTTGATGATATTTTGTAAAAAAAAAAACATTTATTTTCATTTTACATCTAAACCTGAAAACCGAACAATCTGACCCGAACTAACCCAAACCCGACTTACCCGAACTTTAAATGGGTCGGTATCGGGTCAATTTTTCCCAGACAAAAATCTGAATAACCCGACCCGAAAAACTTGAAACCCAAAGAAAAAAAACCCGATAATCGTGGCAACTTATATAATATAACGTCTCATAAGTCATATGACATGTATATGACTATTAACACATCAATATCATAGAATATTCATCTTTCTAGAACAAAATAAATTCTTGTAAAATATAAGATGAAACATCAATATACAAGATATAGTTAAAGTCGGATACAATTTGGACAAAGTCAATTATAAAATCGTCAAAAGTTGGATACAAAATGCCCATAGTCAATTACAAGATAAATAAAGTTACATACAAGATCCATAAAGTCAAATACAATACGCATTACGCAAGATTACTAAAGAAAAATGAAATATGTTAATTAAGAATCCGTAACGATTACTAGACAAGTTATATATATATAATTTTTATAAAACATGTTAATTTCTTTAAACTTTATAAATCAAATAACAAAATGTGATGATCGATACCATATTAGTGAAAATATGTATACGGTGATCTCTACAAAATAAAACCGACGTTAAAAGCCTTTATATAGAGATCAATGAGAGTTTGTGTCATGTATTATCTTATGATTTCTATGAGGTGATGGCTCAAAACATTGATATAAATTTAAACTTAAACGCTTATCTATGTGAAAACGAATTGATCAAATCATGTTCTCAAAAGACCAGATGATTTCTTTTATATAAGAACCAAACTATCATAATCATGAAAGATTACATCAGATGATGGCTATATCTGCTTGCAGTCATCTGTTACGTCAGTGGGAAGTCTCAATAAAAATATGACACTGCTTGGTTATTAACATTGTTTGTACTTAGTGTTGAGCTAAGTTACTATTGTTTAACAATAACTTGGCACTAACCATTGCTCAATACTAACTTGGTACTGAGCTTCCTTGAAACTATTATTATTATTATACATATTAAAGAAAAGTGTTCATGAACAGTAATTTAACATTTATGTATTATTATATATTTTTTTAATATTTTATTATTATAAATCATTTTAATCATATATTGTTTATATTCTATAATTTTTAAGATACGATAGTTTGTAAATTAACACGGTTTATCATTTTTCATTTATTCTAATAATATAGTTTAATGATTTATTAAACTCTAAATATAGTGTTAGGGCATGCTTAGAATTTTTATCTGCGTTTCGAAAAAAGCTTTGTTTAAAATTGAACGAGTCAATTACTATTGTTTGTTTTTTTTTGTTCTTTACGATGACAAACTGAATCGATACTATCCGAACAACTTTGGTAGCAGTATAGAGTATCTCTTTTATATCATAAGCTATAGCAAGTGTCGGTGGCGAACAAAACTAATTTGTTGGAACAACATCAACATTGGTACCACATCGATTTCAACAGAATACCGGTACCGATATTTGTACTTTTGATATTCAATTTTTTACTTTTTGATCCATATAAAATATGTATCAATATTCTTTTAGGCGTATCATGACATTAATTTTTGGGTTTATCTTACAGATGCTATACAAAGTGCTGATTACGGCATCGATGCCTTATGGAATCAAATCGATATTGGTCGGCTTCCCGCCGCAATGCGCGGGGGAAGTCTACTAGTTGAACTAAGGTGTCATTGATGATCAACAGTAACTTGCTATTGATAATCAACTACATCTTATGATCATTTTTTCTTACATTTTTTCACCTGTCACGAAAATCCGAAGCAATTTCCTGTGCATAAACCAATAAGAAAAATATATTTTTCTCGCACCAGTCGGACTTCTGGACAACTTGTTTCCCGAGGTGATGCATTTTAGACCCTAACACGGGTCAATCCTCAGGTCACACCAAGGTGCGATGCTCTCTTGAAACCCCTCATGATCTAGGGGGCTTTGCCCCTTAGAACCATTAAGTTTCAAGATACTTGAAATCAGAATAGTCTTAATTGAGTGTGTACTCTACACCTTTTAACTCGAGTCGATGTTTTTTCCAATTTTTATTTGATTTTTTGAGTGAATCTTAATTACCTAAATAAAGTGATAACACTAAAATCAATTTACAAGTTTTAAAATAGGAATGTTTTTTGTGATTATTCACTTTTTAAAGTGCTTTATGATTATGTACTTTAAATCAAGATGTTATAAGAACGTGGGGTATGGTGGGGTAGGGGTTGGGTTTGGGTTGGGGCATGAGTTGACACGTGGCTTGGGAGGGCAGACATGGGCTGACCCACATTCAACACGGTATGGTGGGACGGGGGTTTGGGGCGTGGGTTTGGTGGGCTTCGCTGGGCTGACCCGCTGGGCTACTAGAATATTTTTTAAAACAACAAATTTAAAACAACAAATTTAATTTTTTTAATATTTTTAAATAAAGAAAATTACAAAAAAAAAATTCCTAACGTTTATATTTGTTTTTTATCTCTTCTCTCAAACCAAGACTAGTTGTAACTCGTCACCCTCTAGGTGAAAGGTTGATGGGCGATTGTGTAAACGGGGTAGGTATCGAATCGTCGGTGTGTGGGACACGATTCCCGATATACGATGCATAACTCGCTTCAACGGGCATAGAAGAGTGTATGAAAAATGGACGAGGCATTGGACGATTGGGTGGTGGGCTAGGATTATTTTCTTGGAATGCATACGGGTTGTTCAGGTCATAAGGACGGTTATAAGGATGCATTTTTTCGTTTTATAGAAGGAGAATTGAAGATGATTATAGAAGATGTGGTGGAATGTGGTAAAAAATGGAAGAAAAATGTGAGTTTTATAGTGAAAAAATAATTTTTTTTTAACATAGCTGTTGGCCAACGGCTATTTTGGTTTGGCCATTGAGAGCCCGCCATGTCAGCTTGCCAAGACCGCCCCACGCCCGGCTTGAAACCCAAGCCCCAAGGGCCACGCCCCAACCCAAGCCCACCCGGGGTGGTGGCTTGGGCGTTTCCCCCAACTCACGCCCCAACCCAAACCCCATACCCCATAGTATAAAATACGATCAAGTACCAATGAAGATGATTTTCAAGGAAATTGCTCAATAACATAGTAGTAAAATTTATTTAAATATTGTACAAAAAGCTTGTTAAATGATTTAAAAATTTTAAGGATAAAGATCCTTCCTTCAATGTCTCAGTATACAAACAAAGATTATGAAGTCTTGAATTTAAGAATCTTATAAAGGGTATTGAAATCTTGATTTTAAACAATATTTCTATTTATGTAGAGTTTCAGAAAATTCACCAAATTTACAGAGAATTTGAATGTTTTAGTTGAAAAAAGTAGTTTTATAAAATGTTTTCGGATACAATTTTTTGTATGATAGAATAACACATTCATAAAGATGGAACCTTGTAACACAAGAATGTTTGTACTTGGTTTACTAATAACAAATCAAATCAAATTTATTATTTTTACTTTTAGCATTAAAAACTAACATGGATGGAAAGTATATACAAAAGAGAAAATTTATGAGAACTATGATATAATATCGAAACAAACACACACTCTCAAAGTTTTGACAAGGCCCCCCAACCCCCAAAAGGTTTTTTTCTTTCTTTTTTTTCTTGTTTTTTTTTTTTTGTTTTTTTTTTTGTTTTTTGTTTTTTTTTTTTTTTTTGTTGTTGCAAGAGGATCAAATTAACTATCTAAACAAATGTGCAAATTACTCAACTAAAAAAAATTATGTGTTATTATATTAAAAAATAAATAAGTTAAAACCAATTAAAATTTGGAAAACCATTAAGTTCAAAATTGAAGCTTCAGATGATAAAATTTGGATTCAATAGTTACGGCAAACCGAATATAGCAGTGTGTCAAAGGAATCCTTTCACCTATTTAGATATTACTGTTAACCACTTAAGAAATCCACAACTCGAAGACTGTCCGCTGTGAGGGCAGTGGCACCAAAGCCACATCACCATCACTTTGGCCAGTTAAACTCCAACGCATGAGGCGCCAAAGCTAGCTACCTCACCACCCTTTTCCCTTCTTCGCAAGTAAAACCCTTGAGGGCTAAATCATGCGGGTCCACTCCAATGCATCAATCATTTTTTTCTTTTTATATTTAATTAGGTTATCACCCGCGAACTTCGCGGGTAGAAAAATTTACTTTATATTAATCGAGTTATGTCATTAAATAAAATAAAAATACATGTTTTCAAACGTAATTTTTTTATAATTGTTTTGAATTGAAAGTTGTAGTCAATGGGTTGCGAGTAAGGTCAGAAACTTCGGGCAAGAACCGGAGGCAGAAACTTGCCTCTCTGAACGACCCATGAAACAAAAAAAAACTTTTATTTTTTATAATAAAATATACACATGAAGTTGTTCGAACCTGCAAAACAGACTCATTTAATTAAATTTAGAAGTTAATTAAAAGTTTAAATTAGAAAATATAAACAACAAAAACTTTATTCATTAAAATATACACATGAAGTTGTTAACCTGAGCTTCACCAACATCTCTGCATCATCGACATCGCAGAGTACATCCAAAATCATTTAACATCCTAAACCTGTAACAACCACCCAGATAAGAGACTTAATCTTCCAAGTACCTCGAATGGTTTGTCGGATCGTTCAAAATCCAGTATGTTTAACGCAACTTCACAGCTCTATGAAACAATCGGCTCTGGATCTTTGGAGATTCTTCAAATAGAGATATACATTGGTCATCTACAAAAATGGTTTATTAAGGTCAGAAACATTAAGTTTTTCATAAAAGTGTCCCGAGTCAACCCAACACAGCCGTTTTGACCCTAAAAACCATGTTTGACTACCTACCCAATATAGTCCATTTTCCACAAAATATTATTAAAAAGTATAGTAGATTTTAGAAGCATGGTTACCTTATATTTTTTATTTTAAAAATGTGGCAACTCTCTCTCTCTATCCTCTTTTCTCTGTGTTAAATTATTCTTTTTTTCCTTTTCCTTTCAGTTTTTCGTTCAGAATATAATTCAGATTATAACAACCTCTCATTTTTTATACTTAAATGTGAATCTAATTGTTCAAACTTATTTGTCTACAATCAACAAAATCTCATATAACCAGCAATTTCATGCACAATCAAAGGTGTCACAATCAAACACAAACATAATTCAATCTACACATTTCTCAAAACACAATCTCTAACATCACTAACCTGTAGCAATAATTCAAAACCCTAACTAATGTGTTGTGCACTCACTAATATCTGCTACACATGTCTCACTTATTCATCTTCACAACT
This sequence comes from Helianthus annuus, assembly GCF_002127325.2. Lineage (NCBI taxonomy): Eukaryota > Viridiplantae > Streptophyta > Magnoliopsida > Asterales > Asteraceae > Helianthus > Helianthus annuus. The sequence goes on along the minus strand of NC_035447.2, from coordinate 6,076,507 downwards.
TCAAACACATCTTATCTAACACCTTATGCCAATCAACAAAATCTTATATATACATAAACCTTGAATATTACTCAAACACATCTTATTTAATGAATCAAAATAGAAACACATAAACCTTAAATATTACTCAATTTATGACTACTATCCCACAAAACAAAACTTTGTCAACAAATTATACTAACTTATGCAATGGTAAACCATAAAAATAACAAATTAATTTAGATGATTAGCCTTGCAGAAAACCCAAATCGGGAAAGTTTACCAGAATCGTTAACGAAAAAAATCAGACTCAGATTGGGTTACTCAAGCGGATATTAATCACGAAAAAAATCAGACTCAGATTGCCATTACTTCAAAATTTAAATTTAAAATAATGATTGACTTCAAAATTTAAAATTTAAAATCTTAAAATCAAATCACTAATATCCAATCCCGTAAATCAAGCAAACTTATTAGGAAAGTCTAACCTTTCAAATTTAAATTCAATTTACAGTTTCGAAATTTAAAATCAAACACATTAATGGCAAACTTTCAAATCTAATAAGTTCTGTTCAAACTTATTTGTCTACAATCAACAAAATCTCATATAACCAGCAATTTCATGCACAATCAAAGGTGTCACAATCAAACAAAGTCATAATTCAATCTACACATTTCTCATAACACAATCTCTAACATCACTAACCTGTAGCAATAATTCAAAACCCTAACTAATGTGTTGTGCACTCACTAATATCTGCTACACATGTCTCACTTATTCACCTTCACAACTTCAAACACATCTTATCTAATACCTTATGCCAATCAACAAAATCTCATACATCAATCAGCAATACAATGCACAATCAAAGACCTCACAATCAATTTCAAACATCAATCAATATACAAAATTTCTCAAGGCACAAATTTTAATATCACTAATCTAATGCGCTACTACTCAATAATGTGTCGGTGCCATGAAAAAACATCATAACCTTAACTAATGTGTTAACTTACCAAGGCTCAAGGCTGTATATTTTCCCAATGTTGTTTGTCCGACATATCGTCACAAATCTAACAACCGAGTCAATCAAATTATTAGTTAAAGCCCAATAAACAAAGTATACTAATATCCAATCCCGTAAATCAAGCAAACTTATTAGGAAATACTAACTTTTCAAATTTAAATTCAATTTACAGATTCGAAATTTAAAATCAAACACATTAATGGCAAACTTTCAAATTTAAATTTAACATACTAATTGACTTCGAAATTGAAAATTTAAAATCAAACACAATAATGGTTTATTTCAAAATTTAAATTTAGAATAATGATTAACTTCAAAATTTAAAATTTAAAATCTGAAAATCAAATCACTAATATCTAATCCCGTAAATCAATCAAACTTATTAGGAAAGTCTAACCTTACCAAGCAAAACCAACCGACATGGTACCAATTTACAGCAATAGCAAGCATATCTCTGTCCAACATAGTTGCAGCCAAAAACTCCGGACCATCCAAAATAAACACCTAATGAATCAAAATAAAAGCACATCCCTAAAATTACAAATAATATAGTCAAAGCACCTCATAAAAAAACATCAGGATTTCAAAGCATTCAAAATTTAAAATCAAACACAATAATGGTTTACTTCAAAATTTAAATTTAAAATAATGATTGACTTCAAAATTTAAAATTTAAAATCTGAAAATCAAATCACTAATATCCAATCCCGTAAATCAAGCAAACTTATTAGGAAAGTCTAACCTTTCAAATTTAAATTCAATTTACAGATTCGAAATTTAAAATCAAACACATAAATGGAAAACTTTCAAATTTAAATTTAAAATAATGATTGATTTCAAAATTTAAAATTTAAAAATCAAATCACTAAGGAAACAAACCAAAAATATAGGATCATATTCCTCAATCAACTTTAACAACGAATGAGAGTTGTTTTTAGGATCCATAACTGCAAAGGAAGTAACCATTGTTTTAAAAAATATATAATGGTAATATATTTATAGAAACAAAGTCTATTTACAGAAACCGAATCATAATTCCGAATACAAAAATAATCTTTAACAACAGTAATCTGTTTATAGAAACAAAAACAACTTTAAAATTGAAATCAAAGGCATCTTTAAAGAATTAACAGCTAACTAAATACAAAAATTATAACTCAATGACTCACGATAAATCATCATCAATAATTTTAAGACATTGACATATGAAAGTTGTTCTCCCCACAATAAGGTTGCAAAATCATATGGTATTTCCTATCAGTCGAAACAAAAAAAAACATATAAGTTGCAATAACTTATTGTGTGCACAAAACTGAAAACTTAAGAAACATACCAAAAATATAGGATCATAGTCCCCAATCAACTTTAACAATGAAGGAGCGTTGTTTTCATGATCCATAACTGCAATGGAAGTAACCACTGTTTTAAAAAAAAAATATAACGGTAATCTATTTATAGAAACAAAGTCTATTTACATAAACCGAATCATAATTTCGAATACAAAAATCATCGTTAACAACACTAATCTATTTATAGAAACAAAAACAACTTTAAAAAGAAATTAAAGACATCTTTAAAGAATTAACAATTAACTAAGTACAAAAATCATAACTAAATACAAAAAAATATAACTCACAAAACAAACCATAAGAACTTCAAAAGATAATCACATAAAATTTCAAATTAACACCTAAAGACAAAAATAAAAAAGAAAGACTATACATATCAAAAAACAAACAACATCAACAAAACTGAACTAACCTGTTTTTGGTCGACGAACAATTCGAAAAATATAGGATCATAGTCCTCAATCGACTTTAATAACGAAGGAGCATTGTTTTCATTATCCATAACTGTAAAGGAAGTAACCATTGTTTAAAAAAAATATAACGGTAATCTATTTATAGAAACAAAGTCTATTTATAGAAACCGAATCATAATTTCGAATACAAAAATCATCTTTAACAACACTAATCTATTTATAGAAACAAAAATAGATTTAAAAAGAAATTAAAGACATCTTTAAATAATTAAAAACTAATTAAATACAAAAATTATAACTAAAATACAAAAAATTATAACCCACAAAACAGTGCAAGATATACCTTTTCTTCAACTTCTCATAGGAACCCATTCAATAGTTCCTTGTAGGGGAAGGAGTCTGAAAGAAGCTCTTCACCTAAAATTACAAAACACAAAAAGTTTGTGAGATATGCAACTCGAGTACAAAAACAATAGTCAAAGACTCGAACCATACCTAAAATTACAAATAATATAGTCAAAGCATCTCATAAAAAAACATCAAGATTTCAAAGCATACAAAATTTAAAATCAAACACAATAATGGTTTACTTCAAAATTTAAATTTAAAATAATGATTGACTTCAAAATTTAAAATTTAAAATCTGAAAATCAAATCACTAATATCCAATCCCGTAAATCAAGCAAACTTATTAGGAAAGTCTAACCTTTCAAATTTAAATTCAATTTACAGATTCGAAATTTAAAATGAAACACACTAATGGAAAACTTTTAAATTTAAAATTTACTTAATTCCGGAAAAATTATCATACTAAAAATATATCACTAAAATTTAAATTTGAGGTTTAAAAAAAATCATTAACGAAATTTAAAATTGCTCAAAATTTTAAATTTAAAATTTGAATTCCGGAAATAGAAATAGAAACCCTAATTCCGGAAAATAATCATACTAAAAATAATCACTAACGAAATTTAAAATTGCTCAAAATTGTAAATTTAAAATTTAAATTCCGGAAATATAAATAGAAACCTTAAAATTTTAAATTTGAGGTTAACAACATTTATTTATAGAAACAGAAACCTTAATTCCGCAAAATTATCATACTAAAAATAAATCACTAACGAAATTTAAAATTGTTCAAAATTTTAAATTTAAAATTTAAAATAGAAACCTCAAAATTTAAAATTTAAAATTTGAATTCTGAAAATTATATCACTAACATCCAATGCCATAAATTATCATACTAAATATAAATTACCATTTATTTGCTATAAGTTTAAAACAAAATAAAAAAAAGATAAATATCAGTTTACTTAAAATATGATTAGTAATTAGAATACACATAAACGTACCAAAAATATCGGGTCATCTTCATCAATAAGCTTTAAAAATGAAGGACTGTTGTGCAAGGGATGCATATCTGAAAAATATATATGAAGGTTTTTAAAAAAAATAAAACGGTAAAGTATTTATAGAAAAACAATCAATATTCCTAAATCAACAATCAATAAGCTTTAAAAGATAATTTAATCAATTGAGAAACTTCCAAATCCAAAAATAAAAAGAAACGGTTTAAAAAAAATAAAAAAATATTTATTTTTTAGAAACAAAATCAATATTCCGAAGACAAAAACATTATACCGGATGAAAAAATATCAGACCACTGTAAATCTTCATCAACACAATCAAAAAACATCGGACACAATCAAAACATATCATCATCAACAACAAACTAAAAGACCGTAAATAAAAATATGAGTAACATGAGAACAAAATCAAAACATCAACAAAATATCATTTCATATGATTGGAATCGGATAATGCAAAATCATCATCAACAAACGACGGAAAAAAAAATCAAACAATAAGCATCTGCGGAGAAGGAGATGAAGAACAAATTTTTTATAGATTGTTGATTAAACTTACATATAACAGGTTCGATCAACAAAAAAAAAAAACATAAAAATCATCAAAAATTCACATTAAACATTTACAATAAATAACAATCTAATATAAATTACATACCTGCAAATTATGTGGAACGATCTACAAACAAATAACAACGAAAATGATTAAGATCTGCCGAATGGGTTTTGAATAAAAAAAAGTTCCTATAAGATCTAATAACATAAATAAACAGTATAAGATCTAATTACAGATGAAACCTTAGATGAGCTTTAGGGTTTGTAAAATTGAATGTGGATGAAAGATGATTGAATAACAAAATTGAGAGAAGAAACTAACCATATTGTGAAGAACTTTTGATGATTTCTCCGGTCGATTAAGGTTTTGACGGATACGAAAGACCACAAGCAAACCCTAGATATGACAAAACACATCGTAAATCATTATTAAACAGCAAACAAATCGATCTCTTCAAATCTGGAAACATGAAACAAATAGCATTTACATGAAGATGAAGAAAGCATCAAAACATTGTCGTCCTTATGAATCTCATCTGAATATGTAAGATAGTTGATGAAATCGAAAAAAATCAAAGATGTATTAGATTAACAATACGAAAACAAAGAAGGAATGGCATAATAACATACATAAGGACGATGAATCTCTGAAAAACGAAGAAGCAGATTTAGGAAATGGTATGTAGGGTTTGTGAAAAGTGAGGTTATGAGATATGGTGGTCTGGTAAAGATGATATATAGGATCCGTTTTTTAATATTGGGTGACCCGAATCACAGCCGGATCCCGCCACTTTTTTGTTAAAATCGTGAATGATGAAGGCATTTGAGAATTCCCTCCTAAACTCAAAAATATAAGTTGCCACATCAGCAAAAATATCCCAAATCCAATGCCACCTAGCCCAAATCACATCTCATTTATATATATATATATATAGATATACAGATTAAACTACAACGTAATAATTAAAACATAACTTAGTTAAAGTCTATTGTCTACGCTCTGCCATTATCTTATTTGTCAAATTACAAAGTCTAAATAAATAAATGTTGTACCTATGATACAAGTCAAAATCTATATACTCCCTTGTTCCATATTTTTCAAATTTTGCCGGTTGTTTTTATATTTTTCAGAAATCATCAACCTCCAAAGCAACTATTTATCTCAAGAATAAAGACCCACCGGAGATTCTCTTCTCCACCATCAAGATTCCCTCACCACCCTTTTTTTTTTTTCCATTAGCTTCAAAATTTCCACTCAATTCACAAAATTCCTCAAAAAAGATTATAAATTTATCCACTTTTCCCTTTAAAGTTTCAAACTTTCAATCCATCCAAGAGTTTCAATCCAATCCCACTTCAAATTCTTGAAATTTTTAGTGTTTTTTCAAGAACCACTACTTTGACTTTCGGTCAACTCTTCACATCTTCAATCTATATAATCCCAAAATCTTTTTTTTATTTATTTTTCATCTGGGGTTTCATTAATTATCATCCTGATCTTATTATGGATACGAAGGAATCAAATTCTTGTGGTTTTGGTTCATCTCCTAGAAAGTCAACGGAATTGGGTTCAAAGTCAACGGAATTGGGCTCAAAGTCAACGGAATTGGGTGGTGATGTGGATGATGATCTGTTTTTAAGGGCAGATAAGATTGATTTTAAGAACTGGGATGTGCAATTGGATAAACATTTAGCAAAGATTTGGTCAAAGGAGAGAGAAATTCAGGAAGAATGGGAGATTGATTTGACTAAACTGGATATAAAGAATGTTGTTGCTCATGGTACTTTTGGTACTGTTTACAAAGGTGTTTATGATGGTCAAGATGTTGCAGGTATATTTCATACAGTTTTTTTTTTTTTTTTTTTTTGCTAGTTTAGTGCTATTATTTTTAGTACCTTTTTCGGTTAATGTTTTGATTCGCGAGTCACACCTTATGTTATTTGGGCGCTGTACTTTACATGTTAAGAAAAAAGTTTATGTTTTTGACTGAGATTTTACTGGGTACGTTTGTTTGTTTTGTTATAGAATTATCCTAACTTTAGTTAGTTACTGAATTCACAGTTAAGGTATTAGATTGGGGCGACGATGGTTGTGTTACTGCTGCCGAGGCTTTTGCTCTTCGAGCATCATTTGAACAAGAAGTTGCTGTTTGGCATGGACTTGATCATCCAAATATCACCAAGGTCATTTTCAGCTATGGTTTTTTTTTTTTTTTTTTTTTTTTTTTTTTTTTTTTTGTAACGGGTCAAATAAAAAAGAGTAGCAAACGGGCCGGTCAAAGTGTGTTCTCAATGGTTACAGCCTCTTAAATCGTTTTATTAAAAACACTACATTATTACTATATTATTATTGGAGTAAATTACGGTTTTGGCCATTGTGGTTTAGCCAGTTTAACCCTTTCAGCCCAAAAATGAATCTTTTAACATATCAAACCTTGAGGTTGCATCTTATAATGGTTTTGGCCCCTGACACTAATTTTGTTACTTTTTTACAGTTAAGTGTAATGGTAATTAGGTATTAACTAGCTATATAGATGTACGAAATATTATTTGGGTCAACCCGAATCTAGTTGTACTAAAAAAAACTTGTTTTAAGGTGACACGTTTCGACTAGCTATCAAATAGTTTCCGTAATCATATTTCACGAGTTACTACTTATAAAATGGACAAAAACATTAGAGGGGTCAACTCAACCATACTGAAAGGAACCCGTTTTGACCTGTTACCCTACCTGCCCATCTGTCACCTCTATGTTATGAACATATCTATCTAATATTATGTAGTTCATTGGAGCTTCAGTTGGGACATCGGATCTCAAAATTCCATCAAACAATGATCCAAACGCGGGCCAAAATCATGTACCACAAAGAGCTTGTTGTGTTGTAGTCGAATATCTTCAAGGGGGGACGCTCAAGAAATTCTTGATCAAAAACTCGAGAAAGAAATTATCTTTCAAGATTGTCGTTCAACTCGCTCTTGATCTCTCTAGAGGGTGAGTTTGATTTTTAGCAACATTTTATTGTTTAGTTTAGTTTATAACTAATACACCATTGTTTTTCTAGATTAAGCTATCTTCACTCCAAAAAGATTGTTCATAGAGATGTAAAAACCGAAAATATGTTGTTAGATGCAAGTGGAACTCTTAAGATCGCTGATTTTGGAGTTGCTCGCGTTGAAGCGCGAAATCCTAAGGACATGACCGGTGAAACAGGAACTCTTGGTTACATGGCACCAGAGGTACGTTTTAACTAAAGGTGGTGAAATGGACGGGTTAGGTAATAAGTCATAACGGGTACTTTTTTACATGGATAAGGACTGGTTGAGTGGAGCCAAAAAATATTTTTTTTTTCTTTTAAGGTAATTTTTTACGTATAAAAGGATGAGATTTTATGCGTTAAAATACACTTTGGACGACTTTTTATACATCTGACATGTTTCTTTTCAAGCTAATATTTTTCACGTTTAACGCGTTAGTGTAAAAGGAATAACCTAAGGGGGTTGTTTGTTTACCTCTTAATGAGGCTCTTAATGGTTCAGACCTCTTACTGGTTCAGACCTCTTACTGGTTCATCACTTAATGGTTCAGACTGTTTTTTTTTCACGAGCAGAGGTCTAAATGGTTCAGACATTTGCCTCTGAATGGTTAAGATTTATACAGAGTCTGAATGGTTAAGACCTCTAATCTGAATTGGTCAGACATTTGCCTCTGAACGGTTAGCATTGTATAGGCTCTTAATGGTTCAGACCTTTTACTGGTTCAGCACTTAATGGTTCAGACCACTTACTGGTTCAGCACTTAACCATTCAGATGTTGCTAAACGGCCCCTAAATCTTATTCATTAGTAATGGGGTTGAAAATTCTCATCAAGTTTAGTCACCACCTCTCAGTTTTTGTAATTTACAGAAGTTTTCACAACTTTCTGTATGAAACCGAAATTCGTATTAGCTCCTTCAACATGATTTTGTTTTTTTTTTATCCGCCATTGCCGAGGAAAAGATAACTAAAATTTTCATATGTTTTAGGTTCTTGAAGGAAAACCGTATAATAGGAAATGTGACGTTTATAGTTTCGCCATATGTTTATGGGAAATATATTGTTGTGACATGCCTTATGCCGATCTTAGCTTTGCTGAAGTATCTTCTGCAGTTGTTCATCAGGTACCATAATAACTTTTGCAAAAACTAATGTTTTAAAAACCATACCGGTTATTAAGCCTGTAGCTGTACTGGTTCACTGGTCAGACCGGCAGAACCACTTTAAAGAAATACACAACATAATGAATAAAACCTTCATAAAAAGTAGTCTAACTTTATAATCAACTACAAGTTATAAATTTACATGGAGATAGTAGGTAAACGGGCAACAAGCTGCGCCGCTACCCCTTTAAAATTTAAAAGGTATGCATCTTTTTGTACAGAATTTACGGCCAAACATTCCAAAGTGTTGTCCGAGCTCTTTCGAGAACATTTTGAAGAAATGCTGGGACGGGAATCCTGATAAGAGGCCGGAAATGGAGGAGGTTGTGAAGTTGTTGGAAGCGATAGACACTAGCAAAGGTGGCGGAATGGTGCCCGAGGATGAAGTCACTGGTTGTTTCTGCATCCGCAGACACCGTCGTGGCCCTTGATCTTCTTATTACCGCCACCCTCGTCTATAGGGAATTGCGACATGTGTTATGAATAAAATGATTTAAGAGGTTTATTACGTTGTAAATAATTCTTTTGTAAGTTTTATATCAGTTGACCCCTACTTTTAGGTGTAAAATGTTATGCACGAGCCAGGATTTTTATCAGAGTGAATCTTCGGACGGTAGGTTTTCTCTAGAACTGGTGACAAGCTCGGTCACCAACACTGTCCAAGATCACAGACGTGGGTGACCTTTTGCCAATAGACATACCTAAGTGGCCAGGCTTTGTTAGACGTTAAAAAAAATGTAAAAGGTCATCTCAAGACAATTATCTACATCTGTTTTTATTTAAGTCATAAAAACAGAAAAAAAAAATGTTTTTATTTTCTGTTTTGTTATGACTTGTATGATTTGTTTAAAAATATGTGATTAATTTTCAGATGTTCAAAAACCCAACCTTTTCAAACAAATCATACCCCAACCCTTTCCACCGTGTACGGCGGCGCTATTTTCCGGCCACCACACCCCCACCCTCCAATGCAATCCCTACACGACACCCACGTAAAACTCCTAGCATTCGACTTCTTATCCCTAACCCCATCACCATCCCACCCAAACACCGTCATCCACAAAGGCACCCACCTCCTCTCCCGCGCCGAAACCCTCGGTATCATCACTTTCCGGGAACACAAACCCGACAGATTCCTCAAATTCACCGTCGACGATGGCACCGGATGCATCCCATGTGTTCTCTGGCTCAACCAACTCACTTCCCCCTATTTCTCTCGCAGATGCCCACCAGATGTTCGACGAATTGCCGAAGTGGCTAAAAGTTTTGCAACCCTGATTCAAATTGGGGTTTCGGCTCGGGTGCGAGGGAAGGTTGGTGTTTATAGAGGGAATGTGCAGCTTACTGTTTCGGATGTGGTTGTTGAGAGGGATCCGAATGCGGAGATTGTTCATTGGTTGGAGTGTGTTAGATTGGCTAAGAAGTGTTATGGTTGTTTGAATGTGAATGTTAATGATAGTGGTTGAGTAGATTTGGTTGTGGGTGTTTGTGAAATGTGTAAATTTTGTGATGAAATTGACAAATTGCGAGTCTTAGATAGCGAACCGAACGTTAGCGAACTGTTCGATAGGAAGTTTGTTTACGTTCGTTCGTTATATCAGACATGGGTATCTTAAGTTTGTGATCATAAGATTCTCCAGATCAAGTGTTCATAGAAACAGCCACGTTTTATTTATGTATTAACAACATGTTAGTATATTCATCAACACTTACTACAACGTTTAACACTCTTTTTATCTCTCAAAAACCGCAAACCGCCACCGCTGACAACCAGTTTAACCAGAAGCACGGCCGCGCCTTGCCGGACCTTTAAAGAAAAGCTTCTGGTTCTGCTTTTGTATAACCCGCTTCACTTCCTGCGCCGGAAAACCGAACGTCAGCTCCAACGCCTCATCTTCCCACCGACTCAACACATTCTCCCGCCCCGCAAGCGGGAACCACTCGTTCTCATCCGAATTCAACCCAAAACCGATCACTTCAAGATTCTGCTCACCGGATGCTTCAATTACCACTGGATGACCTACCGGAATTACAACTACCGTTCCATGTCTCAGCTCCGAGCTCACTTGCTCGTAACGCGGGTTAATTTCACCGGTGTGGGTGCGGGTGGTTTGCTCGGACAAGTGCGGGCACGCCATTTCGAACCGACCGACACCATTCAGAATCATCAGAACCTGTGTGGCCTTGGTGTTGTAAAAGGGTCCTGCCATTGATCCCTACAAAAGTAGCACAAATAGTGCTTGTAAATTTCGTAACCGAAAAAACCGAAACGTATCCGTAAAAAAAGAACAAAAATCTTTTTCCTATTTGGTTCGCTTTCTAACCGTATCCGAAGCAAACCGAGGAATAATAACCGGTTCGGAACGAATAAACTAAACTGAATAAATCGGTTTTGGGTTAGGGAAAAAATTAAAAACTGAATAAACCGAAAATTTTTATTTTGTTAGGATAATAACCGAACTGAATTCAACTGAATAAACCGAATAATCAATTTAATCAGATAACCGAACCTAATAAATCGGTTTAATTGGTTATGTAAGACATTTTTTTTAATTCAACTCGGTTTGGTTTTCGGTTATGCCCAAAAAAAATTCAAAACCGACAAACCGGAACCGGAATCTAAAGTATCGGTGGAAAACACACCCGAGTTATGTTGAAGAACGAAACGGCAACATTGATGTCTTGAAGATCCGGGAAATCTTTGGAATCAACCTCGTGGAGGATTCCGTTCTCGTTTGCAACGGACGGTTTGTTCTTGTAGATACTAGTATGTCTACTCGTCTCCTTTCGGTCACCAAAGGGCCATAATCGACCTTTATCTTCTCCGGCCAACGATCTTATTTGCTCCTTGGTTGCTTTCTTGAAAATGTCTTGTTGTTGTTTCTGCTGCCCGATCAACTTTTGGGCCGATTCGCGATCAACCTACGACAATTTGAAGTCATTAAAACACACAAAGTCGATAATTTAATCAATCTATCTACAAAAAAGAGTTGTAACTTTAGCCGAGTGTAGTGGTTTAACGCCCACATCACCCCAAAATAGGCGTGAAACACCGCTGGTGGGGCGTGGGGCCGAGAATATCGTTGAAATAATTTATTCGGACAAAAACACCCCCACTTATATATATACTTTTTAAATGAAACTCCAATGAAACCATTACACACATTTAGCGAGTGAAAAGTGGAGCCACGACACTAACGTGGGACCACTTTTTAGTGAAATCATTACATAGTCTTACGTTAAATGCGGCTTCAATAACTTCGTGGCTGAACGCGTTGAAGAACGATGACTCAGGGTCGCCACCTCCGACGCTGAAGATCTGGAACCAGAGATTTAATCAGAAACTAAGCATAAAAAACTGTCGAATCTGGTTGTATTCGAATCGGTTGTTAATATTTCACCTGCAAGTCACCGGGAACGGAGACCGAATGGAGTATGTTGGCCAAAACAAGTCGTTCGTTGTTGTCGGTGTTGGTTAGATACACGGTGATTCCGGCAGGTACGTGGAATAGGTCTCCGCGCTTAATGTTATGGCTTTGTCGCGAATCACGTTCGATCAGAGTAATCGTTCCCTGGCCTACCAAATTTACCAAAACCGGTTAAAAATCGTACCATACTCGTATAGTTTACTATACGAGGAAGAACTTTATTTGAATACAAAAAAGTTAAAAAAAAATAATACCAAATAAACACGCAACATATTTAGCTTGACCAAAGATCAAATACAAATACCCTTATCATACAAAACGTACGAATATGGTGAAAATAGAAAAAAACGTGGTGACATTTTCGTAGTTATTTACTCGTAGAGTAATTATCAAAATTACTCTATAAATGATCTTGTAGGGTAATTTGATCTTGTAGGGTAGTAATTTTGTAAAATATTCTTGCAGGGTAATTTTGATCTTGTAGAGTGTGTTTTTTTTTTATTTTTTTTTTTGTAGAGTATCATACTTACTCTATTAATGATCTTGTATAGCAATTTTGATATTTTAAGGTAATTTTGTAGAGTATCATAATTACTCTACAAATTAATTTGGAATCGTATGTTGTTTGATAAATTTGGAAGAGTAATTTTGATACAAGTGTAGAGTAATTTTGATACAATTGTAGAGTAATTTTGATAATTACGCTGCAAGATCAAAATTACTCTACAAGATCATTTTTAGAGTAATTTTGATAATTACCCTACGAGCAAATGATTACGAAAATGTTTTTTTTTTTTTTTTTTTTTTTGGCCTTTTCACGCCTTTCGTATTCTATAAATGATCTTGTATAGCAATTTTGATATTTTAAGGTAATTTTGTAGAGTATCATAATTACTCTACAAATTAATTTGGAATTGTATGTTGTTTGATAAATTTGGAAGAGTAATTTTGATACAAGTGTAGAGTAATTTTGATACAATTGTAGAGTAATTTTGATAATTACGCTGCAAGATCAAAATTACTCTACAAGATCATTTTTAGAGTAATTTTGATAATTACCCTACGAGCAAATGATTACGAAAATGTTTTTTTTTTTTTTTTTGGCCTTTTCACGCCTTTCGTATTCTATAAATGATCTTGTATAGCAATTTTGATATTTTAAGGTAATTTTGTAGAGTATCATAATTACTCTACAAATTAATTTGGAATTGTATGTTGTTTGATAAATTTGGAAGAGTAATTTTGATACAAGTGTAGAGTAATTTTGATACAATTGTAGAGTAATTTTGATAATTACGCTGCAAGATCAAAATTACTCTACAAGATCATTTTTAGAGTAATTTTGATAATTACCCTACGAGCAAATGATTACGAAAATGTTTTTTTTTTTTTTTTTTTTGGCCTTTTCACGCCTTTCGTATGTTTTGTACCATATGTCACTTTGTACGTGAACTTTACTCATTCAGTTTTGTATCAATTTGGTTTGTTACAATACTGGTGCTCCCTATAGTAACCGAAAGATAAAGGTATATAGCAAAATATCGAAAAAAACTCTATTTTGAATAGAACTCAGTTTTCAAAAGAGTTTGTTTAATAGCAAAATGTGGGGGAAAAGGTAAACACCACCTCATATTCACTCTTTTCGAAAAAGCTGATGAATGTTTGTTAAAAAAAATTAAAGTAGTAAAAATTTAAATGGGTTAAAAACGTAGATGATTTCGCCGCTAATTGTTATATAGTAAATAGATAGAAATCGATACCGTTTGCAACGAAAATCAGAGCTTCGGCATCCCGATAGTTCGGTACAATGAACGTTTGCGGTTCGGCTTCAAGAAACGAAGCACGGTATTTCTCAATACCGTTGAAAAGCTCTGACCGGTCACTAAATTTCTGAAGAACCCTAACATTACCCTGCTCGGTTTCTAACCGAGCAGTGAAATGTTGGTCTTCGAAAACATATGGATTGTCGGAATATCGTTGTTGTCTATCGTTTCCCCAACCTCTTTCCGACCCGCTAGTGTCGCCTCTTTGACCGCGATCGCCTTCTCTCTCCCACTTTCCCTTCTCCTTATGGTACTTTTCACAACTCTTGATGCACCTTGGCTTCTCATCTTCTTGATCAATACCAATGGTTTGCTCACACTTCATCTTGCAAATCATCATTTCTTGGTTGCTTTCACTTGAACCAAGAGTTATGGTAGCAGAAATGAGAAGTGTAGCTACAAACAAACAAAAACCAACACATATTTTTGCTTTAAACCCCATTTTTCTCTATGGCCAACTTTGATTGTTTGACTTGAGAACCACTATGCATTACTATTTATATAGTTGCTCGAAAGTGGGTTTAGTGGATCGTTAGTTGAGGTGGCGAGTGAGAGGGTGAATCCGTACATGCATATTGACAGGTGTTGAAGTGGCTTCGTACGTGTCAACATTAAGGTGTCAGGACACAAGATATATGGTGTTTATCGCTTCCACTTCGGATTTAGGTTTATTCTGGGTTGTTTATGAGTCGAATCAAACTGAGTCAAGTCAGGGTAAGCTCAGGTTCAACTTAATTATATACCAAGTCAGCTTGGTTTGGCTCTTATTTGAATCCGAACTGAAAATTTAAGCTTGAGCTCGGCTAGGGGTGTTTAAAACCGGATATCTGAAAATTCGGATATCCGAAATTTTCGAATACCAGATTTCACTATCCGAATCCGTATCGGATATCCGAAATTCGGATATCCAAAATTTCGGATACGGATTCGGATAGTGAATCGGATATCCGAAAATCCAACTTTTTATTTAATTTTTATTTTTTTATTATTTTTTTCATATTCGGAAACGGATATTTTGGATAGTTACGGATATCCGAATATAAGTTTTCGGATATTTTTCGGATATTTCGGATATTTTCGGATATTTTTCGGATATTTCGGATATTTTCGGATACTTCGGATATCCGAAAAAAAATGAAAATTAAATTTTCGGATATTTCGGATAGTCGAAATATCCGAAAATTTTGAAAATCACTATCCGAATCCGAAAAATTCGGATATCCGATTTTTCGGATATTTCGGATTCGGATATCGGATATTTCGGATCGGATTTTCGGATACGGATACTTTTGAACACCCCTAAGCTCGGCTTGGTTTTAACTGAGCTGGCTAGATTCAGCTTGGTTAGATTCAAATTTAGTAAGAACATTTAATCAGTGGCGGATCTAGGAAAAAAAGTTAACATTTCAAAATTTTTCTTTTTTATAGGGACAACAACATCTAAAAAACGTTAATTTTTTTCAAATTTTACAATGCCGCCGAAGTGTCGCTACCCATATTCAAAGGCTATATCCGGCCCTTCATTTAATACTTAGCTTTCAAATTTCAATAGCTTAAATACCAATCAATTATTCAAAAGAATATATCTAAAATAAGTTTTTTTTAACGACGAGTTTCTACAACAGGCGATAGATATCGCATCCACAACATCGGCAGGCCCACTACCCTACTCTGGCCAACTATATGTTGACTTAACCGGGCCCACGCTTGGCATTAGAGTTTGGCTTGGCGCTCCCCGAGAAAATTTCCAGCCTACCGTCCACCCGAAAGACCGGGAGAGTGTAGTTGCACCCTCCACAAAAGTCAAGACTCTCTGAAGTAAATGTACTGTAATAGAAAACTCAGGTGTGCTCCGGGAATCGAACCTGAGACCGGACCTTTGTTCCCATCATTGCATGACCACTAGGCCAAAGCCCAGATTTAAATATCTAATACATCACACATCACAGACCAAATTCAAGTTCAACCAAATACAAAAGAAATACGATATAAGTTTATTAAAATGCTAATTAACCCTCAAATATATTATAGATATCCAACTGTATACCTTATTAAGTTTGAACCGAATACATATTTCATGAACCAAAAACCACAAATCTCATTCGTTTCAGATTTAATCAGTTTTTATTCAATTCGGTTCTTAATTTAATCGATTACAAAACAGTTTCCCGTATACAAGAAGGCAAAATTGCAACCCTTTACGCCACGCCAGAGTTGATAAATGTACAAAACAATTTCATTCATAGGCATCTTAAAAAAAGTGGTTTATCTTGGATTTGTACTTTAGTGCACTCTAGTGGTCATCACTCATCAATGATATCCACGTGAGAAGAAGAGGATTATCACGTGGCAATACGGCCAAAAAACGAGAAAGGGAACAAAGATATTTTGCGGCGGAGTGTAGATATCCAGCTGCCATGTTTTTTGTTTTTTTCTTCCTTTGGATTCTTCTTGTTTTTCCTTTCATAAATAAAAGGATGAAGAAACTACTATATCCGATGAAGGATGATATAGGATAAGTTCGGTAACAACTGATACATGATACTGGTACTAAAAATTTTAAAAATTAAGTATTGGTACCGGAAATGTCTGGCTATCGGTACGCTTTGATACCGGTACAAACCAGTATTTGAAGGTAAAAACCAGTACCGAAAAGGTTAAAAAAAGGCGTCTCTGAGAATCACATACCCTGTTCGAGCTTGAAAAAAATGTGTCCTTCCGTTATGTTTTGTTATTATTTAAAAAAAATCAAATTAGTATTGGGTTCAATAAACCTAATTCTAAGTGGGCTAAATACTAAACCATAAAAAATGATTTGTAAATGGGCCTATATTGAAAGTGATATGTGTTTACTATTTAGAAAAAATAACATATACGTATCAGATTTTTTTTTTTAAATCGCATGCCCCTCGAAATCGCGGGCCTTGTGCGGAGGTCCTCCCTGCATACCATCAAAGCCTCCCATGATGTTAAATGTCGGTAAGTACAAAAAATATTTTGATTCGGAATATTCGGTACCAGTATGCGGTACCATTTGCTCATCGGTGATGATATATTTTGTTTTCCTATCTTGGATCTTCGGTTTTGTGCTTTATTTTGCTATCTTGGATCCTTTTGTTTGGTAAGATCTCTAGTGATAATTATATGTGCTGTTATTGGGGTCTCCAGACCCTACGAACTTTTCGCTTAGTAGCAATCGGTATGTAGTTTTCGTACAAAATTTTTAGGTATATAAGTTTTCGACCCCCTAGTTTTATATTTTTTTTTTGTATATACGTTTTCGACCCCACAATCGGAAATCTCAAATTTTGCCACTTGTGCTTACCTGGACCATTATATGCTAGGTAGCCTTGTCCACAATGTCATGAACTCATTCTAGATGGATTTGGAGTACCACATGCCTGGTAGTCCTATCCCTCGATGTCGTGACTCGTGAAGGTTTGGTTGTATGAAAACAATGGTCAGCGAGTCAATTTGTGAGCAGAAGCGGAGCTTGTTCAAAAGTTCTGCGGGGGCGAAAAGTCATAGGACCCAGAAAAAAATTCCTATCGCTATGTATCGGGTTATATGTTCGGGTCATCTATTTGATTCGAGTTGAGTCAAACAATAATAACTCCAAATAAAACTAAATAATATTCGTTTATTCAAAGGACCCATTCGTACATATAAAAAAAACTAAATTTGAACCCTCAAGTTTTATTTATATAAAAACTAATTTAAGACTTTATATAAAGTCACTTCAAGTTTAAAAACAATTATAAAAAATTACAAATAGGGGCAGAGAATTTTCAGGCTAAATAATTGGCGGGGCGCAAGAGTGCATTTTAAATTATGTTTCGGTTGTTTACTATTAAGCTGGATGTGTGACACTCGAGCTACATGTTGAGCTACCGATTTTAAAATTTAGATATTAGAAATGAGTAGGAAAGTATAATTATTTATAATTTTATATAACTAAATAAATAAATAACCCTCAAAAGTTGTTCTAGTTCTTGTGCAGATGGAAAGAGCCAAGTTTTATTTATTTCAACATGTTAGCATATTCATTCAAACTAGCTACAAGCCTACAACATTAACACCACCACCATAAACAGCCACCATCAACACTTATTACAACATTAACGCCCTCAACAACCACCGCAGACCGCCACGATCCGCCACTTCAAGCAAACGCACGACCACTCCTCTCCGGAGCCTTAAAGAAAAGCTTCTTGTTCTGCTTCTGAATCACACTTTGCAACTCGCTAGCCGGAAAACCAAACGTCAGCTCCAACGCCTCATCCTCCCATTGACTCAAAATATTGTCCCGCCCCGTGAGCGGGAACCACTCGTTCTCATCCGAATTCAACCCGAAACCGATCACTTCAAGATTCTGCTCATTGGATGCTTCAATCACCACAGGATGACCCGCGGGAATTACAACTACCGTTCCACGTCTTAGCTCCGAGCTCACTTGCTCGTAACGTGGGTTAATTTGACCGCCTCGGGTGCCTTGCTCGGCCAAGTGAGGACACGCCATTTCAAACCGACCTCCACCATTCGACACCATTAGAACCATCGTCGCCTTGGTGTTGTAGAACGGTCCCGCCATAGATCCCTACAAAAGTGTTTAATCTCCGTTTAAATCGATTGTTCTTACGACAAAAAGCTAGGGTGAAAAATAGTCATGTTTGCCCGACACCCCTCACCCTGTCAATGCATGCAGTGGCGGACCCATAAATTATTTTCTAGGGGTGTGGATGAGGGGTTCAACCGTATTTCCAGAGGTGCGATCGAGTTTTTTTCTTAAAAAAGACACTATTTTTTTTCAAGGGGTGCGCCCGCCCACCCAGTCATCAACCTGGGTCCGCCCCTGCATGCAAGAACCTTGTGCACTGGGTTTTCCAAAAGGTAAAAAAACACACCTGAGTTATGTTGAAGAGCGAAAAGGCGACGTTGATATCTCGGAGATCGGGGAAATCTTTGGAATCAACCTCGTGGAGAATACCGTTCTCGTTCGCCACGGACGGTTCGTTCTTGTAGATACTATGCGTGCCCCTTCCCTTTCCTTTTCGGTCGCCAAAAGGCCATCCGCGACTTTTATCATCTCCGGACAACGATCTAACTTGCTCTTCGGTAACCTTCTTGAACATCCCTTGTTGTAGCTTCTGCTGCCCGACCATTTTATGGGCCGATTCGCGATCAACCTACAACAATTCGAAGTCGTTACAACACTCGAAACTAAATTAATTACTTCATCAATCTGTTTACTAAAAATTGTTGAAGCTTACACCAAATGCAGCTTCAAGAACTTCGATACTGAACGCGTTGTAGTACGATGACTCCGCGTCGCCACCTCCAACGCTAAAGAGCTGAAACCGGAGATTTAATTAGAAACTTAGCATAAAAACTATCGAATTCGATTGTATTCGAATTGGTTATTAGTACTTCACCTGCAAGTCACCGGGGACGGAGACCGAATGTAGAATCTTCGCCAAAACAAGGCGTTCGTTGTTGTCGGTGTTGATTAGATACGCGGTGATTCCCGCGGGTACGTGGAAGAGATCTCCGCGCTTAATGTTATGGCTTTGTCGCGAATCTCCTTCGATCAAAGTAATCGTTCCCTGACCTACAAATTATATCAAAACGCGTTAAACAATTCGATTTATATTATGAAACTAACTTTATTTTTTTTAACATGTAGTGAGAAATCGATACCGTTTGCTACGAAAGCAAGAACATCGGCGTCCCAATGGTTTGGTACAACGAACGTTTGAGGTTCGGCTTCGAGAAATGCAGCGCGGTATTTCTCGATGCCGTTGAAAAGTTCGGATCGGTCAGTGAACTTTTGAAGAACCCTAAGGTTACCATGCTCGGTTTCTAGTCGAGCGGTGAAATGGTGGTCTTCGAACACGTAAGGATTGTTGGACTGTTGGCGGTATGGTTTATCGGTTCTCGGGGTGGTTTCGGGCCGCCTAGTGTCGCCGGTTTGACGCCTTCCTTGCTCTTGGAGGCGTTTCTGGATGCATGATTGGAAGCATTGGGGATGTTGTTGTTCTCCTTGGCTCCCCTGTTGACAAAGACATATAGTTAGTTAATGTTATTAGAATTTACACAAAATCATTAAAAACAAATTTAATATATGTCTGCGTTAGACTTTTCAGCTAAGTAGCACTGGAACGGGAACGGGTACGGGATCAGGGTACGGGGACGATACGGGAACGAGGAACGGCAAAACTCAAAATTCCAAGATACGGGTACAGCAATAAAAAATATAAAAAAATAAAAATAAATTAAACAAATTCCAAAAATACTACATCTTCTAAAGGTAATTAATTATCAATAATCAAATCATTTTCAAATTCCGGTTCATCTAGTGAGAGATCAGCAATCGATAGAGAATTAGAGATGATGAGCCTTGAGAGTTTAGAGATTAGAGAAACCGAATATGATAGGCCTATTTATTTAATGGTCGGTTGTGGAATTTGAAAGGGTAAAAACCCTAAAAATAAATGGAAACGGACTGGATACTTCTACCAGATACGTCCCCGACATTGGAAACGTTTAGGAAACGTCCCCGACGAGTACCCATGGTGTTTCCGTCCCCGACAAGTACCCGAGACGGGTACGGCCACATAAATGGAGTCCCCGTGCTACATAGCTTTTCAGTATTCAACTTGTTAAAATATATAAAATTTGAATATATTATTTTAATTCGTAGATATACAAATTAAAAAAATATAT
Organism: Helianthus annuus; assembly: GCF_002127325.2. Classification (NCBI taxonomy): domain Eukaryota; kingdom Viridiplantae; phylum Streptophyta; class Magnoliopsida; order Asterales; family Asteraceae; genus Helianthus; species Helianthus annuus. Next base: position 6,055,645 of record NC_035447.2, on the reverse strand, counting down.
TCAACTACGAATTAAAAAAATATATTCAGATTTTATATATTTTAAAAAGTCGAATACTGAAAATTTCAGGTAAAAAACGATTTAGCCAATTAAACGTTGACACGTGGCACGGTTATGAGCAAGCGTCTAACAGCCACTTTGGTATGTTGTAGCGTTTGATCCTAGCCGTTTCAAGCATCTAACAACAGCAACGCTCAGACGCTACAACACGAATTGCGGCGCTACCTCGAAAACGTGCCATGTGTCAACTAACTTTCAATTGGCTACATGGTTTCAGACGCCTCACATGTTCATTTTAGCGAAATGGGTTGGTCAATGTTTAATTTCATGATTTTCCCTGTATTTTAATCTAGTTTATTAATATAAAGTTGAATTAGATTGAAGGTTTTTTTTTTTCATATAAAAATAAGACTTTTTATTACTTATGGTAAATAAACCAAAACCAGTTAGTAACCTTAATATAATAAATGAACTAGGTTTAATGATTTTTTTTTCATATAATATTTTTTAACATAAATTTATAATACTTTTATGTCACTTTTGTCAAGTTACATCAAAACAGAAGGTAAACGGGCAACAAGTTGCGCCGTCACCCCTATCTGAACTACAAACTCTAATCTACCAACAAAACCCTTCTGGGGCTCAACAATTGCATAATAGAAGGTAGACGGGCGACAAGCTGTGCCGCCACCAATATATGAAAGTATATTGTTTTTTTAATAGAAATAAACTAATAAACACGACTGTTTCTCATTACCTGGCAACTTTGGTGGCACTCTCCCACCATCTTCCTCAAGCCTTGCGTTTCCTCAGCGAAAACGATGTCGTACTGACCGCCACCGCCTCGTCCTTGACCGCCTCCTCTCTCCCTCTTCTGCTTCTCATCATGGTAATCTTCACACCCCTTCTTACACCTTAGCCTCTCACTTTCAACCGCACCCGGTATCTTTTCACACTCCGCCTTACAACCCCTATAATCCGGGTCCGTTTCACCCGACCCGAAACCCGAACCCTTTTCCCTCTCCTTCTGCATTTGCTTCTCCTCACATTCGTTTCTACACTTTAACTTCTCATCTACTCCACCGCTCATTTTCACACACTTAAGCTTACAAGCGTAGTAATCCGAGCCAGGTTCAGTTGAACTGGGCCCGTATTTCGAGCCCAGTTCGCCCGAACCAAGACTCAGAGTAGCGGAAACAAGAAGGATAGCTACAAACAACATGAAAACAAAACATATCTTCCCTTTTACCTCCATTTTTTTCTAGTCAACTTTGATTGTTTAGATTGTTTGACCTTAGAAACATCATGCATGGCTATTTATACAGTCACTAGTCACTGGTAAGTGGGTTTGTTAGCAAGAGCATCAGTTGAGGTGGCGAGTGAGAAGGTGAATCCGTACATGCATATTGACATGTGTTGAGGTGGCTTCATACGTGTCAACATGAATGTGCCAGCAAAGACATAAAGGCAAAATTGTTGCACTTTTTTAGGTGACAGGGTTAACAAGAATACAAAACTTGTTACAGATATCATCAAAGATTGGAAGATCGATGTGAAATTTAATTTAAATTTGTAAAAAATAGTCATTGACCACTATAATTTTCAAAAAAAGAAAACCACCTTATTCGTTTTTGGAGCGACCTCTTAAGCATCTAAAGCGTCCATATGTTCATTGGCGCAGGTTAGAAGGGCCGGGGGAAGGAGGGCTGTTCGATCCCCCGAACTTTTCACTCAGTAGTGTAATATATGTGGTTTTCATATAGAATTTTTTGGTATGTACGTTTTCGACACCTGGTTCTATAGAAATTTTTTGGTATATACGTTTTTAACCCCCTGTCGGAAATCTCAAGCTTAGCCACTGCATACGCAGAGCTCTCAAACACCCAATAAAAATGGATATGTGGTATTTCAAATGTTGCAGGTGGGCTCAAACGCATCCAATTCCAGACGCATCCCATGCACTTTTAAAAACATAAATATGAAAGAATATCCAAAGACGCATTCCGTGTATGATGGTTCACTCCAAAATGTATGAGATGGCCATTTCTGAAAATGGTTTTAGTCAATCGTAATTTTTGAAATTTTCTTATGCAACTTGTATGTAAGAATTTGTAGTTTAGTGCATAGGTGGGCATGAATGGTGTCCACGTGAGAAGAAGAGGGTGGTCACGTGGCAGTACGGCCGGAAATAGAGAAAGGAAGATAAAGATGTGTTGTGGCGAGTGTCAGTGTAAATGTCTTAATATTGCAGCATGATTTTGATTTTGGCTTCTCTCGTGTTTTGGATTCTTCTCGTTTACCTTTTAAAAGAAATAAATAAAAAATAAATATCTTCTTCATTTTCGTGGTGTTCATCATCGACCGGTGATGAAACAATGGTTAACCGAGCAGGGTTAACACACTGGTCTCGTCATGAAGGGTTAATCCCTTCCTCTCGAGGATCGCTGGCTGGATCACCGGTGGTTGATCTCCTGCACAAGGAAACAAGCCGTGACTCGTAACAAGGAGGATGGGGTGGGGGGTGCTCCTTGTTACCACTCTCCGGCGTGAGAATCAGTAGTTTGCTTGAGAAGCAAAGTAAGATAGTAGTAGTAGTGAGAGAGTTGTGAAGAGATACCTCAAACCTGGTTTGGGGTTGGTATTTATAGCCGAGGAGTGAAGGAGGATGATGATGGATGGACTGACGACGTGCTGCACCTTTTCAGGTGTGTCAGGCTTGTCGGTTATGGAGGTTACGCCACGTCAGTCCATTGCTTACGTAGCTCTGACAGGTAACTGCCATTGGTGCCACTTGCACTGTGGTGTCAGTACCACTTGCTTGAGTGCATAGGATGCGGTGCAAGTCGCATCGCTACGTGCGGTAACATCTGAAGTTACCGCGTCTCCTACTTGTGATCAAGGAATACGCGAGATGCGGTGCTAGCCGCATCGTCGTCTTGCCTGCATCCCTTGTCGTGACGAAAGTGCCCGTATGGTGCGGTGTCAGCCGCACCGCTACGTTCATCTTCTTCTATGCCTAAGGTAAGGCTTTCCTGTATTGATAGAAGTGTTCACTGGATGCGGTGCGATGCCGCATCGCTGTGAATACTTCCGTTTTCATACACCAGATGTGATGCTATGTCGCATCACTCTACCGTTCTCATGTTCCATGTAAGTCCTCCTTTGTTACTAGATAGATTGGATTCAACCCTTGTGCCGACGCGTTCTCGCATGGGCACAAGTAGGTTGTTAGCTAGTGGGGGTTTTGATAAGGGTAATGGTCACTCGCGGTCGATGCTGGCGCGAGATCTGGGACCATACCCCTTCAAGTCCCCCCAGTCTAGTGTTGCTGCCACATACAAGTTGTATGTGGGAGGAGTACTGGACTATGGTGTTTGGAAGGTAGTTTGGAGTCTGGAGAAGATCCTAGACCATGTGTGGTCTTTTCTGTATGTAAATCAAGCTGGAGGTCTGGAAGGGTCATCTGACGCCCGTATCGGTGAAGGAATCTTCGTCTGATGCGAGATTCTCAGCCGATTTATGTCACCAGGTGGCTTGCCACCTGTTGTTGTGCCGAAGGTCTCTTGGAGATCTTGTTAGTAATGCTGCACAAACTTCGAACCAACCTCTGAGATGGTGGTTTGAAGGTATGTGGAGGTTTCCCATCCTTTAAAGGTGGTCTTTTCTTCATACCAATTGTTGAATTGGTGCATGAAGAAGAAAAGAAACTTTTGGACCAATCTTTGAGACTGGGATCAAAAGTTGTTGATGCTTGCAAGTGCTTTGCTCAAGCTCTATGTTCAGCATCTAGTTATGAGATGACGATCCCTTTTTTGTTGGGTTTTCGTGTTTGTCGTCATAGCTCTCTAGTAACCGCACGTTCTTTGCGGTTACCTCGTTGCGTCATTGTTGGCCATGTTTGGTCGAACAATGTATATTCGTACTATGGGTAAATAAACATGGTCATAGGCAAGGGTATGCCCACCATTGTTTATTCTATGTGGCCCATAGTCGGGCAAACAAAGTCATAAGCAGACTTGTTACCGCTGTTCGGACGCTTGTTGTTCGACGAGGGCTCGGTTAGAGCGCTTATCTGCGTTCGTTTTGGAACCACTTACCTTCCCGCTCCAATACCGAGTTTGCCTTGCAGTAGCATTGCTCGGTGATGTGGAGTGAGCTTGGCTCTTCCGTAGCAACCACTCTGCGGAAGCTATGGTTATGTCCGTAGCTCCTCGTGAGTGTCTGTGGTTTTGCATTACCACATTTGCTCGAAGCGGGTGTGGCTCGGATGTAGCTCTTGAAGGTTCAGGAGACAGGGTTGCTGATGTGCGTTCGTGTGCATTCCCTTCCTTCCTTTTGTTAAAGAAGGTGTTCATGTACCCTCTGCGGTTGTGAACCGGACAGGAGGGATTTGAAGCTTGAAGAGAATGAAGGCAATGCGGTTCCCATGTCTCTGAGATGCGGTTCAGTCCAACGGACAACGCTGGTTCTGAGCATCTGACACACCTGAACGGGCTCGTGTGTGTCATGTCCGCATATTCCACGTGTGCTCGTGGGTAGTGCGGATAGGTATTATACCCCCTTATAGTGTAGAGATATATATTTTTACCTATTTTCAGAGGTATGTTAAAAAACGACATGCGGTATGGGTTATGGTGCGGTATACCAGAGAAACCGCATGCCGCTTATAATTGGATAATGTAGTCGCTTTTTGTTGCATACGTGGCTGATCTCACGTGTGAGTTGGTGGAAGTTGGTGAGATCTTCCTGGCATGTGCTGAAATGAAAGGACGTTTGCACTGCCCGAGGCATTAAATGCACTGTAGCGAAGAGTGTAAACGTCTCTTGTGTCAGGCGCGTGGGCGGCCACGCGCGCGTGATAACCGTCAGCGGAAACGGCGCTTGACACGTGGTGTCATATGATTCGCGCTTTTTGAACGTGATGATTTGTTTTCTCCCTCCGCATTAATTGCGATGGGTATATAAGGGGAAACCGTTCGTGGTTTCCCCTCACTTGTTTGAAATTTCAAAAATTTGCCGGTGAGAGAAACTTTGTTCTTTGTCTTCTCCGACGAAATTTCTTGAAGTTCCAGTGAGGGTTTCTAGTTTTTCTGTTCACCATCTTCTGTTTCTTTGATATTCTTGATGGCTGAACCATCTAGTCCACACAATGTGGAGGGTGAAAACCCTGAACAGCCGGTAGTGGCTGAAGAAGAAGAAGAGGTGGCAGCCGGTGGTGGATTACCGGCGTTAAAGTGGACCAGAAAAAGCTTTGATCGTCTTATGCTTGATGTCCAAATGCCCCCTGAGTATGGGGCAATGTACCCATCTGAAGGTGACACTGGTGCCGACGCTCCGGCCGGTTACGTGACCATGTGGTCGGACTTTTTTGGTGACTGCAATCTCCGGTTACCTCTGACCGTTTTTGTTGTCGAGGTTTTGGAGTGGTACAAGGTCCATATCTCTCAAATGAGTCCGTTTGGTATGATTCGGATTCGAAATTTCGAGTTCACCTTTCGTGCTCTTGGCATAGAGCCCACCGTTGGAGATTTCCGACGGTTTTATCAAATGACGGTGTCCTTGGGGTTCTTTTCTTTCCGTCAGCGGGATTATACTCCCAAGCTGATGACTCCTCCCAAGGGGATGACGATGTGGAAGAAGAAGTTCTTTTACATCAAGGCTGCTGCCATTGTTGCGAGGATGACGTTCCGGAATGTGACCGAGACGATCATCGCAGAGACCATTGCGGTCCCAAGTGTTAAGACGGTGGAGTGGTTTCCGCAGCTTCAGACTATTGAGTCTGTGAAGCTGACCAACACGCAACTGTGGTTGTTGCGTATGATGTTGACGAGGAGGAACAAGAACTCGAGACCCGTGGTGCGGGAGAAAAGCGGTGGTACGTACTCTTCATGTGGTTAAGTTCCCTATTCTTTTTTGCGGTACTGACTTTATGTTTGTTATCAGAGGATGCTCCCGCATGGAGGATGTTTGCCCCGGATTTCCTTGGTACGGTTGAGACCGTAGTTTGCGCGGATGGTGAGGAGAATCATAATGCTATCATCCGTAGTAACTTCCGGGTGCCTACTGAGGCCGCACTGGCAGTTGAGTTACCGCCAGGCAAAGGTATAATTTGGAAGCTTTTTCACTTGTGATGATAATGTTGGTTTATTGACTCACCCTTTGGATTGATTCCATGCAGGTGATCTTGGGGCCTTAGGGGACCCCGAAGCGAAAGGTGTGCCAAAGAGGCAGACTGTGAAGGGCGTGCGCTTTCGCCAAAAGAAGATAAAGGAGGTCACTACTGTGCCTCATCTGGTGCCGCAGGCGGCAGGTATCTCTCACTCCTCTTTTCGTCGACACAAGGATTATGTGATAGTATCTGATACCCTTGAGGGTTTGGGTACAGCCGCGGGGTCGCGTTCTGGTGCTGCGAAGAAGCAGGCAGAAGAGACGGCCGCGGGAGGGACAGCTGCGGGTCCCCCTGTGATTGGTGAGAAGAGAAGGCCAGAGCAGAAAGCTGCTGGTGGTGTTGAAACCAAACGTCGGAGACTGGTAACCAAAAGGTCTGCTCCGACGCAGAAAAAACCTGCGGTTGTCGTTGGTAAGTGTAGGCTAGCTTGTCTTAACTGTTATGTGTAACTTGTTTTGATAGCTATTTGACTTTGTTTTTTGTAGAGCCTCAAGATGAAGATTTTTCTATCTTCGATGCTCCGGACTCCCCCCCGCGTGCCACGGGTGCGGGTGCAACGGAGGTGCCGTCGACACCTCCCGTCAAGGTGGTGCCTGAGTTAAACGTGCGGAAGGAGGGTACCGCAGAGAATGCTGCGACCCAGATATTTGACACTGTTGACTCGTCCAACAATCTGATCTCTCCCAATGAGGGAGACAATTTGAGTGTGCGGTTCGCTGATACTGGGAAGCAACAGTCTGATGCCGAACCGCAAAAAACTGGCGCTGAAACGCGGCAGCATGATGCTGAGCCGCAGAAGTCTCCTGTTGATAAGGGTACCGGCTCGTCTGCCGGTGATGCGGGGTATGATGGGCCTCCAATTCAGCCTGGGGAGTCTGAGTTGGAGTACTACTACCGCACCTACACCCAGGGTCGCAGTACTGTGTATCACCGACCCCCCTGGACTGTTATGCAGGGGGATGATATTTCCAATGACCCTTCGGCGTGCAAGGAGATTCTGGGTGGTCTAGGCACCCCTTTTGAGGTTGAGCGAGCCCGCGCTGCGCCCCGTGAGCTGCGCATAAACCAGCTCTCAACAATGTTAGTAGGGTCTTCTATTGTGGCGAATGCCATCTTGGAAGACTACAAGGTGTTGGGTCGCCGCGAGGAGGAGGCTGCTCGTATGCGGGCGGAAGCGGAAAAGTTGGTCCAGGTTGCTCGTGCGGGTGCGGAGCAGCTTGAGAAGGAAAAGGCTGCTTTTGAGAAGCAGAAACAAACTTCTGAATGGGCTGCTGCTGCCCAGCTGAAACAGGTGCGTACCCTTGCTAAACTTCTTGCTGATGAGCGCAAGAGTTGGAATGAAAAAATGTCCAATGAGCGCAAGAAGTGGAATGCATCGTGGGCTAAGCAGAATGACATTCTGTTTCATGCTCGGCAGGAGTTGACAAATGCCAAGGCAGCGAACGCTACCTTGAGCCAGGAGAAAGCTGCGGCTGAGGCCATTTCTGTTAAAGCGCTGCAGGCGAAGGCCGACGCCCTGAAGGCGCTTGAAGAGGCTAAAGAAGCCGGGGCTCGTGCCGCGAAAGCTCTTGAGGAGGCTGAAGAGAGGGAGAGCCGTGCTTCTAAGGCTCTTGAAGAGGCGAATGCGGAGCGCATTCGTTTGGATAAAGTTGTTGCCAGCCTGCAGGTATGTTTCTTTAACTGTGTTACTTTCTTCCGTGTTTCGTAAATGTTTATCGTGTAAACTGTTTACTATTTTTTGACAGGCTGAGGTTCAGGCCCGGGAGGTCGCGGTTACAGACCTTACTGCCCTCGGGTCTGTTGCGGAGAAGCGGGCTGACGCCGCTGCTGAGGCCAAGGATGCCTTGGTGTCCTCTTTTAACCAGCTGGAGGCTGACCGTGAGTGGTTGCGGACTCACGGCATCGCGCGTGTAAGTATCCGTTGCCTTTACATTTGCTTGGATTAGTATCCAAGATTTATGATCCTTTTATTGCAGATTGTTGAGGCTATCATGAATGCCCCTGAAACCGCATCTGGTTTGGACCTGGTTAAGGAACGTGCGCGCGATGCTGGCTTTAAAGCTGGTTATAACCGCTGCATTGGGCATATCAATGTATTATCCGCAGGCGGTTATACTGATAAGCAATCCAGGTTCCGTGATGTGGATACCGAAGGTCGCCTGAAAGCGGCCGTAGCCTCCTTTTATGATACGCCCCTTGCCTGTGTAGGGGAACTGGACGATTGTTTGGAGGTTGCGGACTATGTTGACCGCTTGCGGATGCTTTATCCGGATACGGAAGAGGAAGAACCCGCTTGTGGTGCCGGAGGAGATGCGGGAACCAGCGGTACAAAATAGGGTTTAGGTTGGCGAGTGTGCCCCCTTTTTGTTTTCCTCTTGTATAGAATAGGAACTTTATGTAAATTCATTAAGCATCATGTAGGTGCTTGAATTTTTTGAATACAAAGTTTCTTTGTTCAGTTTGTACAAGTGTTTTTAATTCTTGCATGTCTGAACGTATGTATGCATAACTTTACCCATTTATGAACGGGGTCAAGTGTACTCCATACCTTTGTCGTATGAGTCCGCGTCAATTCCATTGTTTGCCTTTTTGGGCTCAGGAATTGTGTTAAGTGTTTAACAAAAACTTGTTTATCCGGCCGGATAAACATGCAAGTCTTTTTGCCTTTTGCTGGCCTATTACAATATTTGTGTGTGGTTACCACTTTGTATGGGTATCGCGAATGAAAATTTTGCCAATCTATTTTTGGGATAACGCAAAGTGGAACACGCATTTGTAATAGTAATAACAAACAATAATGTACAAAATTGCTTATTTATTTATTTGCAAATGGCCTGCGGCCCGATAGGTTACATAGAGAAATGTATGAACATGACTTACATATAACAGCGTCGAAGCTGTTGTGCATTCCATGTGTATAACAACCCTCGGTAAAACAGACATCCTCATAATATTTCCGACACCCTAATATATTTTAAATATCTCAATGTGTCTTTATATGCACCCCGTATGTGAAAACCGAGCCCCAAGATAGATCATACTATATAAAATAAATAAAAAACAATAATTATTAAGCTGAGGCGGGCCGCGTAGGGCCTCACCTCAAGCTTAAGCGGGCCGCGCGAGTGTGTACCAGGATATCGCCAAAACCTTTAGTTGATGCGGGCCGCGTACATGTTTGGGGAAGTGAAGGCGGGCCGCGAGCGTCCTGATTTGTGGCATGACCCGGAGCCGACACGTGTCAATACCGTGTCAAGTCTAGTGATGAGTGGGCCAAGCTACGCCGTTGACTTCATTTGACGCGGGCCGCGTGAACCCGGCCCAAATCCCACGCGGGCCGCGAGAAACCCCAGATCAGATCCTATAAATAGCACGCATCGGCTTCATTCGACGATCGCTCAAAACTTTCTTTCTTTCTAAATTTCTGAAGTAGTATACACTATAGCCGGGCATTATACCCCCTAAAATAGCGAGGTTCTGCTACGATGTAAGTATTATAACCCCTGGAGACGTATTAGATACGCTGCCCGATTGATCTAGGGTTCCGTAACGGCTGTCGTGGTTCTGCCCGACGTAGTCGTTGGAATGCCGTCTCGGGGAGGGTATTACTAATGTTAAAATGGGTTATTATACTAACACACGTGCATTTGTGTAATTTATAGATTATCTCCAGGAAACCCTTACGAAAAACCTAAAACAGCAATGTGAGTTAATCCTCTTTTTATATACTCATTTTTGTGAGTAATCTCCTTTTTGTTAACTGTTTTTACAAAACCTTAAATACATTTCCATGCAAATGACAGTTATTGAGTATTTGTGAAGAATACAATTATAGTGGGTATGTTGGGGTTTTTGTATACAAAATTAGTTACTGGCGTGGTAACATCCCATAAGTTGAGTATGACCGTACCACTGATGTTAATTGTGATGTCTTGGATACAAATGTAATTGCGGATGTGCCCTCAATACTGCAAATTGGTTTTTACTTAAACTTGATTAAACTGGGATTCACTCACCAGTATTTCCCACTGACAAAATGTTTTTAAAACGCGTTTCAGGTAACAAAGTGTGAAAGCCAAATAGAAGCCAGCTGGACAGCACTGAAGGCTTGGAAAAGTGGCAATAAAGTTACCTAAGAATAAAATGGATGTTTTTATTAAATAAATAGGATTTATTCCTATGAAACGTGTGTATTGAAAACTTGGGTTTTTACCCATATGTTTAATGTTATAAAATGTGGTGGTTTACTCTGATTAAAATATTTCCTAACTACGATCCTGATGAAAATTTCCGCTGCCAAATTGGATAAATAAATGTGATACCACCGAAACTGGCTCACGGCCGCCCGTTCCCGGGAGATAGGGATCGGGGGCTGTGACAGAAGGTGGTATCAGAGCTATGCCACTGATTCAGCCACAGAAGTGTTCTGCTGACATCAAAGTGTTAGGAAATAAATTATGGAAATACGTGTATAATTGTATTTCTTGCTATGTGTTATCTGACTATTTGTTAGTTTACAGTATGAGTGACCAAGGACCTTCTGACGCCTATCGTCAACTGTCTGGTTCGCCTAGGAGCGAAGGCACCTCCTCTTCTCAGCCTGCCCTCTCAGGGTATTCTGCTGACACAGAAGAAGGGATCTTTGTGTTTAAGGCTCAGTCTGAAGAGCCATTTCCTCAGAAAAAGAGGGGATGGTTCAGTAGGGGAGCGCACGAGCGTAGGAAAAGAATGAAAAAGTTGCAGGAACAGCGAGTGTTAGCCGCAGCAAAAAGAGAAACTGATGCTTATAATCAGGATATGCTCAATAGGGGTATCGCTAATATCCATATTTTAGCAACCACTGCTGCCGACCCAAACCTGGAACAAATGCTAGCACCCCAACCACAAAATCTTGATCAACCCATGGAAATAGAAGACCAGATAGAAATGCCTGAGTACAACCCGGAGGAGATACCTAGGGTACCTGCACCTGATCCTTTAGACCCAAACAACTACGACCCCTGGTGGGACGATGTTAGGGACTACGTGCAACAAAACCCAATTCAGGAAAATGTGCCAATACCCAACTTAGGAGCTTATCCAGGGTTAGATCCTCAAGATCCCTACAACATTAGTGACGCATATGTTAGGGAAATTTTAGAAAATCCATACCCGTACCAAGCCCCTATGCCTCCGTATCAGGAACCCGTACCTCAGTTTCCAAACCCAGTCCTAGAACCTGCACCCCCAATGAGTGCAGAAAATGTCCAGGAACTTAGGACTTTTGGGGAAGAAATTTTAGAAAGCAGTGATCGTATGCGACAGGTGGGAGAACGCCTCGTATGGAAATACGATGAGCGTAATATGGATTTTTGGATGAATCCATATCAGTGAAGGTGATGGTAGAAACAGTAATAATAATAATAAAATAATATATGTGTGTATGTGTTAGAAAAAAAAAAAAAACTACGGATGCATACTATTAGTATTATAGCTTTACATTTCAGTCGGTACTGTAATTTTTATTTCTGTACTGGTGTGTACTGATGCATACTATATAAAAAGAGTAAAAGTCGCAATGCTCGACGCTTTTGGTTAAAAAGTGCGTGTCATGTGACTGGCTATATATAAATATTATTTGTGATATTAATATTTGGTAAATGTCTAAAATTCAGATGGCCGACGCGGGAAATCAAGAAAATCTGAATAACGATAACCAGAGTAACATTAACGTGGTTAATGAGAATTCGGACAATAATAACAACGGAAATCAAATGGATAATAGTGCCGTTCAGCATATTGTGGCACAGGGAATTATAGATGCGATGCCATTTATTATTCAAACAGTTCAGGAAGCGAATAATAAAAGTAAACATAGCAGTAAACGACCAAGTGAACCAGAGCACAGCGTGAACAATGGACCAATACTTCAAGCGCCCGTTCCCAAAAGAAGAAGAACCATGCCACATGGTTGTTCTTACAAAGAATTCTGGTCCTGCAAACCAATAGAATTCTCGGGCAATGAAGGACCCATTGCAGCTTTACGCTGGATAGAGAAAACTGAGGCAGTTCTAAAAATAAGCAAGTGTGCTGAAGAAGATAAAATAATGTTTGCTTCAAATCTGTTTAAAAATGCAGCCCTAGAATGGTGGAACACTATCCTCCAATCCAGAGGAAGTGATAGGATTTATAATATGGAATGGGAAGAATTCAAGAACATGGTAGAAAGGAAATTCTGCCCTCCCAATGAAAAAGAACAGATAGCAAATAAGTTTCTGAACCTAAGAATGACCGGGGTAGATAGTAAGGGTTACACTACCACATTCTTTGAATATGCTAGGATAGTACCTACCCTTGCATCACCTGAACCAGTGTTAATCTCCCGTTACATCTGGGGATTAATTGGAGAAATTAGACATGTAGTCAATGCAGCTAGACCCCAAACCATAGAGGAAGCTGTAGAACTAGCTAATACCTTGACAGATGAGTTAATCCGTACTAGAGAAGAAGACCAGAGGAGAAACCTAACCCAAAGGATTACTCAAGAATTCCGTTCTGGGAATTCCAATCGTAGGAATGTAGGTTCTACCTCTGCACCCTACTGCAAAGCCTGCAGAAAGAAGCATTCTGGAAGATGCTCTACTTACTGTAATTTTTGCAAGGCCCCAGGACACAAGGAAGAGAATTGCAAGAAGAAATCCAGTAATGGAATGTGTTTCAATTGTGGGGAAAAAGGTCACATTAGGACAAACTGTCCGAAATTGGCTCCAGCTGCAACCAACAAAAATCCTAAAAATGCCAGAGCATTCGTGCTAACTACAGAGGAAGCCAGGATGATTCCAGACGTAATTGCTGGTACGTTTTTAGTTAATGATATTTTTGCTAAAGTATTATTTGACTCTGGTGCAAACCAAAGTTTTATTAATACTTCGTTTTGCAAACTCCTAAATCAATCATTAACTAAACTACCACAAGAATGTCTAGTGGAAACCGCAAATGGAGAAACTGTTAAGATTTCTGAAATCTTGCAGGGAGCAAGAATAGAAATTTTTAATCAAAAATTTATGGCAAACCTTTACCCAATGAATCTGGTTGGATTTGATGTAGTATTAGGAATGGATTGGTTAATAGCCAATAAAGCCAGTATTTTATGTGATCAAAAGACAATTCAATTAAAATCACCAAGAGGTGAAAAGATCTCAATTAAAGGAGATAAACCTTTTAAATCCACTAAATTCATCTCTGTGATGAAAACTGCAAGTTGTATAAGAAAAGGATCTATAGTGTATTTGATTTCAATAATCACTAACACTAAAGGAAAAGAAGTAAAAGATATCCCAGTAGTATCCCAATTTTCAGATATCTTTCCAGAAGAATTGCCAGGACTACCGCCAGACAGGGAAGTTGAATTCAGAATTCATCTGTTGCCAGGAACAGCACCGATTGCCAAAGCACCTTACCGTTTGGCACCCGCTGAAATGCAAGAACTGAAGAAACAACTAGACGAGTTGTTGGAGAAGGGATTCATACAGCCAAGCTCATCGCCATGGGGAGCGCCGATTTTATTTGTTAAAAAGAAGGACGGATCAATGCGTATGTGCATTGACTACCGTGAATTGAACAAAGTCACGATTAAGAATCGGTACCCATTACCGAGGATCGATGATTTGTTTGATCAACTTCAAGGAGCTCGATTTTTCTCTAAAATCGATTTAAGATCAGGATATCATCAATTAAAGGTACAGGAAGAGGACATTCCTAAAACCGCATTCAGAACAAGGTATGGTCATTATGAATTTACTGTCATGCCATTTGGTTTAACCAATGCCCCAGCCGCATTTATGGACATGATGAACCGAATATGTAAGCCATATTTGGATAAATTCATAATTGTCTTCATAGATGATATTCTAATTTACTCTAAAAGCAAAGAAGAGCATGCAAAGCACTTACACTTACTTTTAAGTTTATTGAGAAAAGAGAAGCTTTATGCTAAATTTTCAAAGTGTGAATTTTGGTTAGAGCAAGTACAATTTCTCGGACATTTGGTGAATCATGAAGGAATTCATGTAGATCCAACGAAAATCGAGGCAATTACCAAATGGAAAACCCCAGAATCACCAACTGAAGTTAGAAGTTTCTTAGGATTGGCCGGTTATTATAGAAGATTTATTCGAGATTTTTCTAGAATAGCCATTCCTTTAACTAAGTTAACCTGTAAATCTGTTAAGTTTGAATGGGGACCAAAACAAGAAGAAGCCTTTAGAATCCTTAAGCAAAGATTAACCCATACACCCATACTAGCATTACCAGAAGGAACTGAAGACTTTGTAGTCTTTTGTGACGCTTCTAAGTTAGGTTATGGATGCGTATTGATGCAACGTCAAAAGGTTATAGCTTATGCATCTAGACAGCTTAAGAGTCATGAAGGAAATTATTCAACCCATGATTTGGAATTAGGAGCCATAATTTTTGCCCTTAAGATTTGGAGACATTATCTTTATGGTAGTAAGTTTACCATATTCACAGATCATAAGAGTTTAAGATATGTCTTCGGGCAAAAAGAATTGAATATGAGACAGAGACGCTGGATGGAATTACTTAGTGATTATGATTGTGATATCCAGTATCATGCAGGAAAAGCCAATGTGGTGGCTGATGCTTTAAGTCGAAAATATCACGAAAAGCCAAAAAGGGTACGTTCTCTTAAATTAAATCTACAAGTAGATTTAAACAATCAGATTAGAAAAGCACAAGAATCAGTAATCAAGGAAGATACTGAAAAATTAAAAGGAATGATTAAGGAATTAGAACAAGGAACAGATGGAATTTGGAGGTTCCATAAAAAGAGAATGTGGATACCTAAATTAGGAAATTTACGTCACCGTATATTAGAAGAAGCCCATAAATCTAAATACACGATGCATCCAGGAAGTGATAAAATGTACCAGGATTTAAGGAAAAATTTCTGGTGGATAGGAATGAAAAAGGACGTAGCAGCTTATGTTTCTAAATGTTTAACTTGCTCACAAGTTAAAGCTGAACATCAGAAACCCTCAGGATTGTTACAACAATTAGAAATACCAGTTTGGAAATGGGAATTGATAACAATGGATTTTGTTACCAAATTGCCTAAAACAAGAAAAGGTAATGATACAATCTGGGTGATTGTAGATAGGTTAACCAAGTCATCTCATTTCTTACCAATGAAGGAAACCTTTAGTATGGAACAATTAGCCAAATTGTATGTAAATAAAATCGTTTCTTTACATGGCATTCCTTTATCAATTGTTTCTGATAGAGATAGCCGTTTTACCTCTCATTTCTGGTCAAGTTTCCAAAAAGCAATGGGAACCAGATTAAATCTAAGCACAACTTATCATCCTCAAACGGACGGACAAAGCGAAAGAACAATTCAGACAATGGAGGACATGCTTAGAGCTTGTGTAATTGATTTTGGAGGTAATTGGGACGAACACTTACCTTTAATAGAATTTTCTTATAATAACAGTTACCACACAAGTATCAATGCTGCACCATTCGAAGCACTTTATGGACGAAAGTGCAGAACCCCAGTCTGTTGGGCAGAAATTGGGGAAAAACAATTATCTGGACCCGAGATAGTACAAGAAACAACTGATAAAATCATTCAAGTCAAGGAACGACTGAAAACAGCACGTGATCGACAAAAGAGTTACGCTGATAACAGACGCAAACCATTAGAATTTCCAGTAGGAGATAAAGTATTATTGAAAGTCTCTCCTTGGAAAGGAGTGGTAAGATTTATCAAGAGAGGAAAGCTAAGTCCTAGGTATATTGGACCTTTCAAAATTCTTAAAAGAATAGGACCTGTAGCCTATCAGCTACAACTGCCAGAGGAAATGGCAGGAATACATGATGTATTTCATGTATCCAATCTTAAAAAATGTTTAGCTGATGAATCACTCGTAGTACCTCTTAAAGATATAGAGGTTAATGAGCAACTCAAGTTTGTGGAGAAGCCTCTACAAATTGAAGATAGGAAAGTTAAAAATCTCAAGCATAAGAGATTGGTTCTGGTCAAAGTAAAGTGGGAATCCAAAAGAGGACCCGAGTACACGTGGGAGCTTGAATCCGAAATGAAAAAGAAATATCCACACTTGTTCCAGTAGATCTCGAGGACGAGCTCTAAAACAAGGTGGGGAGGATATAACAACCCTCGGTAAAACAGACATCCTCATAATATTTCCGACACCCTAATATATTTTAAATATCTCAATGTGTCTTTATATGCACCCCGTATGTGAAAACCGAGCCCCAAGATAGATCATACTATATAAAATAAATAAAAAACAATAATTATTAAGCTGAGGCGGGCCGCGTAGGGCCTCACCTCAAGCTTAAGCGGGCCGCGCGAGTGTGTACCAGGATATCGCCAAAACCTTTAGTTGATGCGGGCCGCGTACATGTTTGGGGAAGTGAAGGCGGGCCGCGAGCGTCCTGATTTGTGGCATGACCCGGAGCCGACACGTGTCAACACCGTGTCAAGTCTAGTGATGAGTGGGCCAAGCTACGCCGTTGACTTCATTTGACGCGGGCCGCGTGAACCCGGCCCAAATCCCACGCGGGCCGCGAGAAACCCCAGATCAGATCCTATAAATAGCACGCATCGGCTTCATTCGACGATCGCTCAAAACTTTCTTTCTTTCTAAATTTCTGAAGTAGTATACACTATAGCCGGGCATTATACCCCCTAAAATAGCGAGGTTCTGCTACGATGTAAGTATTATAACCCCTGGAGACGTATTAGATACGCTGCCCGATTGATCTAGGGTTCCGTAACGGCTGTCGTGGTTCTGCCCGACGTAGTCGTTGGAATGCCGTCTCGGGGAGGGTATTACTAATGTTAAAATGGGTTATTATACTAACACACGTGCATTTGTGTAATTTATAGATTATCTCCAGGAAACCCTTACGAAAAACCTAAAACAGCAATGTGAGTTAATCCTCTTTTTATATACTCATTTTTGTGAGTAATCTCCTTTTTGTTAACTGTTTTTACAAAACCTTAAATACCTTTCCATGCAAATGACAGTTATTGAGTATTTGTGAAGAATACAATTATAGTGGGTATGTTGGGGTTTTTGTATACAAAATTAGTTACTGGCGTGGTAACATCCCATAAGTTGAGTATGACCGTACCACTGATGTTAATTGTGATGTCTTGGATACAAATGTAATTGCGGATGTGCCCTCAATACTGCAAATTGGTTTTTACTTAAACTTGATTAAACTGGGATTCACTCACCAGTATTTCCCACTGACAAAATGTTTTTAAAACGCGTTTCAGGTAACAAAGTGTGAAAGCCAAATAGAAGCCAGCTGGACAGCACTGAAGGCATGGAAAAGTGGCAATAAAGTTACCTAAGAATAAAATGGATGTTTTTATTAAATAAATAGGATTTATTCCTATGAAACGTGTGTATTGAAAACTTGGGTTTTTACCCATATGTTTAATGTTATAAAATGTGGTGGTTTACTCTGATTAAAATATTTCCTAACTACGATCCTGATGAAAATTTCCGCTGCCAAATTGGATAAATAAATGTGATACCACCGAAACTGGCTCACGGCCGCCCGTTCCCGGGAGATAGGGATCGGGGGCTGTGACAATGTGCGTGCGATAGGTTCGCCTTCTAGTGTTTGCAATTTGTACGCGCCTTTCCCTAAGTCCTCTTTGATGAGGTAGGGTCCTTCCCACTTGGGGGCGAGTTTGCCTGGGCGCTCGGCATTAGATGCCTCATTGTCGCGTAGGACGTAGTCTCCTGGGTTGAAAGTACAAACGCGGACGCGCGCGTTGTAGTACTTTTCAAGTTTGGATTTATATTTGGCCTCGTTGATGGCAGCGTTTTCGCGCCTTTCTTCCAAGAGGTCCAAATCGATCCTGCGTTCCATGTTGTTGTCTAGTTTTTCAATAGCCAACATTCTAGGAGAGGGGAGACCTACTTCTGCGGGGATCACCGCTTCTGAACCGTAGACTAGGCTGAAGGGTGTTTCCCCATTGCTTGTTTTTGGGCTTGTACGGTGAGCCATAAGATACTTGGGAGTTCATCGACCCAGCCACGCCTGGCCGTTCCCAACCGTGCCTTGATCCCTTCGACTAGGCTTTTATTGATACTCTCGACTTGGCCGTTCCCTTGCGGGTGTGCGACTGAGGAGAATATGTGCTCAATATGTAGTTCTTTTAGCCATTTTTGGAATTCATCGGCAGCGAAGTTGGTGCCGTTATCGGTGACAATGCACATTGGTAAACCGAAACGGCAGATGATGTGTTCCCAAATGAACTTCCTTGTTATCATAGCAGTGGTTGAGGCGAGCGGTTTTGCTTCCACCCATTTTGTGAAGTAATCAACCGCTACTATGATAAATTTAACCGCACCTGGAGCGTCAGGGAAAGGTCCCACAACGTCAATTGCCCATTTCTGAAAGGGCCATGCGGTTGTGACGGGGACTAAGTTGTTTTTTGGCCGCAAGGTTTTTGGAGCATGACGTTGACAGTCGATGCACTTGCGCAACTCTTTGACGGCGTCCAGGTGCATGCCGGGCCAGTAATACCCGACATTCATGATTTTGGCCACTACCATGCGTGGTCCAGCATGTATGCCACATATGCCCTCGTGTATCTCTCGGATGAGGTATGTGGCATCCTGGGGGTTGACGCATCGTAGTAGTGGCCCGAGGTATGATTTGCGGTATAAGATACCGTCTCCCATTTGATAATGGCACACTTTGTATTGTAGCTTGCGTGCTTCTGATTTGCTTTCAGGAGTCACACCTGACTGTAGATATGCGATAATAGGTGTCATCCATGATGTTGAACCGTATTGAATGACGTTGACTTGGCGCAGGGGTAACGAAGGATTTTGTAGGATTTCGATGCGTATCTCCTTTGCCAAGTGTTGGAAGCTGGTAGATGCAAGTTTTGATAGTGCATCTGCAGACTTGTTTTCGCTTCGATTAATATGGCGAATATTGAACGAAGCGAATTTGGATTTTAGTTGCAGGAGTTGCTCGAGGTAGAGGATCATGATATCCCCTTTTGCGGCATAGTCACCGCGTACTTGGCCTGCAACTAACAAAGAGTCGACGTGTGCTTCCAGATGTTGCACGCCGATTTTGACTGCTAAACGTAGCCCCGCTAACAGAGCCTCATATTCTGCCTCGTTGTTTGTGCTTTTGAATTCGAGGCGGATTGCATATGTAAGCTCTTGACCGTCAGGGCTGACGAGTCGCAGACCTGCACCCGCACCTTCGTCGTTGGAGGCACCATCTGTGAATAGTGCCCATGTCTCCGAGGAGGGTGGCGTTGGTGCAGGAGTTTGTGCTTCTTCGCATTCTTGGATGCGATTCACCGGTACTTCGGCGGCGAAATCAACTAAGATCTGGCCTTTAATCGCGGGGCGCGGTTTATAGTGTATCGTATGCGCGCCCAGCTCGATTGCCCATTTTGCTAATCTCCCAGAGATGTCGGGTTTGGAGAGGATCGGGCCGATCCTGTAATTGGTTAGCACTGTGATGACGTGGTTTACGAAGTAGCGTCGCAACCGTCTTGAAGCGTGCACTAATGCTAGCACCAATTTCTCCATTATTGAGTATCTCGTCTCTGGGTCGTTGAGCATCTTGCTGATGTAATAGATGGGTGTTTGAACCCCCTTTCGCTCCACTATTAATACCGCACCCACCGTGTTATCCGCGGCGGATAGGTATAAGATGAGTGGCTCATCCTTGCGTGGTGCGGTTAGAGTTGGGAGTTGTATCAAACACTCCTTCATTTCCCGGAAGGCCTGTTCAGCCTCTGCGGTCCACTGGAATTGTTCTTTCTTTGAACAGCTCCGCAAGGTCTTGATGAACGGATAAGACTTAGCTGCGTGGTTGGCTAAGAATCTGTTAAGTGCCGCTGGCCTGCCGGCTAGCCTTTGCATATCCTTCATCGATGAAGGCGATGGCATGCGCTCGATCGCCAGGACTTTCTCCGGGTTTACCTTGAATCCATCTTTAGTGACGATGAACCCAAGGAATTTGCCCTCTTCCATTCCAAACGAGCATTTTCCTGGATTGAGCTTTATGTTAACGCTGCGCAGAGTTTGGAATGTTCTTTCAATATCTGTGAGCATGGTATCTTCTTCCATGCTCATGACGACCAGGTCGTCCATGTAGATTTCGACACTTTTGCTTATTTGGCCGCGGAAAGTGTCGTTCATCAACTTTTGGTAGGTTGAGCCCGCGTTGCGCAACCCAAACGGCATTTTTGTGTAGCAATAATTTCCGGTGGGAGTCCGGAATGCCGTTTTGTCTTCATCCTCGATTGCCATTTGTACTTGATGGTACCCTTTGTAGCAATCGAGGAAACACTTCCACCTGAATGGTGCGAGATTATCGACTTTTTCGTCGATTTCTGGAAGCGCGTAACAGTCCTTGGGGCAGGCTTTGTTAAGGTCTTTGTAATCGACGCACATGCGCCAGCCCCCGGACGGTTTTTCTACCATGACTGGATTGGATTACGTCTGGTATTTGACTTCCCGCAGGATGCCTGCGGAGAGCAGTTCTTCGATCTGCTCTTGCATCGCCTGATTTTTAGCTGACCCAAGGTGGCGTTGGCCTTGGATCACTGGCTTAATACCTGGCATGGTATTCAAGTGATGTTGCGCAATATCACGTGGGACCCCGGTCATGTCTGCGGGTGTCCACGCGAAGATGTCTTGGTTCCTGAAGAGAAGCTGCTTCAGTTGCGCTTTGGTGGTCGGGGATAAGGCGTGACCCAATGTGACCTTTTGTTCTGGGTATCTCGCGTTGAGAACCCATTTTTCTGGTTGGTCGTTGGGAGTGGGCCTTGCGACCTTGGTCGGACGTACTTCGTCCGACATCATGACGTCCCTGCGGGCATAGATTATCGCGACCCCCGATTCGGTTGGGAAACCAACCGCAGAGTGGGGGACCGACGTAATCATATTGAAATCTCCTTGGGATTCTCTCCCGAGGAGTACGTCATATCTGGAGGTGTGAGGTAAAACCATGAAGTTTACCTCTTCTGACCTTGTGCGGTTTCCGCTGGAAAGACGCACAGGGAAAGTAATCTGGCCTAGGGGAAAGACAGTTTCCCCTGCGAACCCGGTTAACGGGTAATCTACTGCTTGCAACCGATCTTTGTCCTCCTGGTCGAACTGGTTGAAGCATTGTTCGTAGATTATATCAGATGTACTGCCCGGGTCGATGAACAGACGCTCGGTGCAGTAGTGTGACAGTTGGCCTGAAATGACGACGGCGCGCCTATCGCGCGGTCCGCCTCGGACTTTTGGAAAGACGACTTGCTCGTCTTTCCAGTCACATTCCGGCCTTCTTGCCGCTTTTCGCGGCCTGCCCTTGCCTCCGTGGATCATGTGGGTGGAAGCCACGTGCATGGTTCTCTTCCCGGAGGAGGTACCTTCGCCGTGAGGGGTAATGCGCTTGGTGGGTTTTTGCCCACCTGGCAAAAGATGTTGCAGTTTCCCCTCCTTTAAGGCGCGCTCAATCTCCAGTCGGAGACTGATGCAGTTGTTGGTGGTGTGGCCCGAGTCCTTGTGGTACTCACAGTAGAGTGTGAGGTCCTGATTTTTCTTGGACTTCATTGGTTGGGCCGGTCGCAAGAACTGTGGGTCCGCAAGGAGGACCTCACTTGGCGACATGGTGATCTCGGTCCAGTTGCGGTCCCGAGATTCTTTTTTTGACGCCCGACTGTCTCGGGCGGGGTTGTAGTTTTTTGGGTCGAACGTGTTGGTTCGCGGGAAGTATGGTTTGGAAATATCACGATTTCCAACGTCCCGGTTGCGTTTATTGTTACGCTTGGACCCTTGGTGGGATGTTTCGGGTTGGGGCTTTGCCTTTGTCACATGTGGTTCAAGTGACCGCTGTGTCTGGGCGTATGTCTTGACCGCGGTCATGACATCTTCCCATTTTTTGGGCAAGCCCTCCTTGTCAGAGATGGTCATGATCATCTCTCTGTTTTTGACGGCCCGGATGAAGTGGTTTCGTGCCATCTGGTCTGCCACGTCACCTGTCTCCAGGCACTCTTTATTATATCGGACGACGAATGCTTCGAGCGATTCGTCGTCCCTTCGCCAGATGTTAATGACGTCCAACGAATCTCGTTCGTGGCGTCGCTGCTGGCAAAAATGGGCGAGGAACTTGGTACGCAAGTCCTCGAATGAATCCAGTGATCCCACTGGCAAAGAATCGAACCATGCCCTGGCCAGGCCCGTAAGGGTCTGGGGGAAAAAATTACACCAAGTGGGTTCATCCCACTGGCCGTTGATGCCCGCGCCCATGAAGATGTTCATGTGGTCGTCTGGGTCGGTCGAACCACTGTATTTTCCAACGTTGAATGGGAACTTTGTCGTGGTGACATGTGCGTTGGCAATCCGCGTGCCGAACTTGGAATTTTCGGCCGCTGCCTTTGGCCTGTATGGCTCGTTCGCAGGGCGCTTTGCCGCCCTAAGGTATGTGTTGCAGGGGTGACTGGGAGGGACATAGTTGCGTCCTCCCGGTCTGCTACTGGTGTCATGCGAATCACCGCGGTAGCTATGGTCGTCAGGGTCGGTATGACCGTACCCTTCGGTGTATGGTTGTGGGCCCAATCGGCTCTGAATGCCTGGGTCGCGTCTGGAGGTTGATCGCCTCCTGTCCTCGCCATGGGGGCCAAGGCGGGTATGTACCGGTCCTCTGGTGTGGGACCCGTATGAGGAATCGTCCTCGTTGAGGGTGTGGACCGAACAGTAAGACGATCCCCGTTCTTCACGTCGGCTTCTTGAAGCCGGGCGTGAATGTATCCTGCCGTCGTATTGTAAAATACGCTCAACAGGGGTGTGCGGTGCTGGGGGAAGCCCAGCTCGTATATTCGCTTCAGTACAAGCGCGGTTGTACGCTGCGGTCAGCGTGGCTGCTTGCTGCTCGTACCAGGCATGAATGGTCATGCCTGGTGGGATCACAGATGGGAACTGTGATAAGTCATGTCCAAACATAAAGGAGGGACTCCTTTGTGTGGACGTGCCGATGTGTCCGGGTTGGGAGGTCGAGGCATTGACCCCTACCGGAGATGGGATTGGAGGATTTTGGTTATCCGCAATATTGTTTTGGTGATCAGTCATGATCGTGAGAGAGGAAAAAGGATGGTTTAGAAAATGCTAAGAGTAGCGGTGGGCGCCAATGATGAAACAATGGTTAACCGGGCAGGGTTAACACACTGGTCTCGTCATGAAGGGTTAATCCCTTCCTCTCGAGGATCG
Organism: Helianthus annuus; assembly: GCF_002127325.2. NCBI lineage: Eukaryota > Viridiplantae > Streptophyta > Magnoliopsida > Asterales > Asteraceae > Helianthus > Helianthus annuus. The sequence goes on along the minus strand of NC_035447.2, from coordinate 6,032,200 downwards.
CTGGCTGGATCACCGGTGGTTGATCTCCTGCACAAGGAAACAAGCCGTGACTCGTAACAAGGAGGATGGGGTGGGGGGTGCTCCTTGTTACCACTCTCCGGCGTGAGAATCAGTAGTTTGCTTGGGAAGCATAGTAAGATAGTAGTAGTAGTGAGAGAGTTGTGAAGAGATACCTCAAACCTGGTTTGGGGTTGGTATTTATAGCCGAGGAGTGAAGGAGGATGATGATGGATGGACTGACGACGTGCTGCACCTTTTCAGGTGTGTCAGGTGTGTCAGGCTTGTCGGTTATGGAGGTTACGCCACGTCAGTCCATTGCTTACGTAGCTCTGACAGGTAACTGCCATTGGTGCCACTTGCACTGTGGTGTCAGTACCACTTGCTTGAGTGCATAGGATGCGGTGCAAGCCGCATCGCTACGTGCGGTAACATCTGAAGTTACCGCGTCTCCTACTTGTGATCAAGGAATACGCGAGATGCGGTGCTAGCCGCATCGTCGTCTTGCCTGCATCCCTTGTCGTGACGAAAATGCCCGTATGGTGCGGTGTCAGCCGCACCGCTACGTTCATCTTCTTCTATGCCTAAGGTAAGGCTTTCCTGTATTGATAGAAGTGTTCACTGGATGCGGTGCGATGCCGCATCGCTGTGAATACTTCCGTTTTCATACACCAGATGTGATGCTATGTCGCATCACTCTACCGTTCTCATGTTCCATGTAAGTCCTCCTTTGTTACTAGATAGATTGGATTCAACCCTTGTGCCGACGCGTTCTCGCATGGGCACAAGTAGGTTGTTAGCTAGTGGGGGTTTTGATAAGGGTAATGGTCACTCGCGGTCGATGCTGGCGCGAGATCTGGGACCATACCCCTTCAACCGGTGAAGCCGGTCAGTTTTTTTTGTAAAAATTGTAATGTAGCCGACACAGATGATCGTTATGGAGAAAGAAGGGGGAGAAACCACGTCACAACCACAAATTAAGCAAACGGCCATTAAAAAAGACCGATAATATTAGTTTATATTTGTATTTATAGATTTTCAATCACTATTATATTTTGTATTTATAATTTATTTTTATTGCAACTTATTATATCCTTATTATATTATATTTTTATTTGTAACGTACGTATAGATGCCCACAATAGAGTGGTGGCCGATTACTTTGCCGATGGACCCCTGTACACGAACGCAATGTTTAGACGAACCCAGGTAACGTGGTCGCTTACGCGCCGGTCCATCACAAAGTGATGGACCACCTCCACACCCACCAAAGCGTTTTTGGAGCGACCTTTCAAGCACCAAAGCGTCTATACGCAAAGCTTTCAAACACATAATAGAAAATGGACATGTGGCGTTTCAAATGTTGCAGGTGGGTCCAGACGCATCCAACTCCAGACGCATCCCATGCACTTTCAGAAACATAAATGAAGGGATATCTAAAGACGTATCCCGTGCATGATGCGTCACTCCAAATACGCATGAGAATCACATATTTTTAGTCTTCTTGAAAACATTTTAATTGATTATAATAATTTAAATAGGTAATGGTTTTACTAAGTTCAAAGTGTGATAAAAATTTGTAATTTGCGAAAGTGTCTTTTATCCGTATCTCAATGTGAAAAATCAACCGTGCGTAGCATAGTGTAAACATTTAGTTCCTAAAAAAACATGACTTGTACCATGGTGCATCAAGGTTATAAGTTTCTTGTTTAGTAGTATATATAACTAGTGTGAATCACCTAATAGTTTCAGTGAATCGGTGGAATAAACATGCATGTTGTAGTGAGGGTGTTAAAATTTATAAAAACTTGTGAAAAGATCATGTCCAAATGTTGATAAAAACATGTCGTAGTGACAAATCTTGAACTCGATATAACATCATATATTAAGGTTATAATAGGAAGAGTAAAAAGTAAACGAAACCATAAAGCAAGTTAGAAGGTTTATATGATTGTGTTTTAGTGACTCGTAAATTATCATGAAAATTAGGTTCAAAAATATACTTTTTTAAAAGTTATAAGAGAAAAAATAAAATATGCTAAAATCAGTTATAAATATAGGCAAAAGATCAAATACAAATAATCTTAACATACTAAACATACAAATTGAAGGAAAACCCAAAAAGACAAGGTGGCATTTTTGTAATTACTACCAACTATCAAAGTTACAACCAAAAATACCTAAAAAAACACAAATTTTTTTTTAACATTTTTTATTAAAAAATCGCTACATTTCGTTAGCAAAAAAAAAAAAAAAAAAAAAAAAATTTTTTTTTTGCTGCTACTAAAGGTAGCGATTTTTTAATAAAAAATGTTAAAAAAATAAAATAAAATAATTTGTGTGTTTTTTTTTTTATTTTTTTAGATTTTTTTAGGTTTTTTGGGGGGTTTAGTTTTTAGCATTTTAGCTTGGGTGGGGGGGGTAGGTTTTTTTAGGTTTTTGGGGGTGGGGGGGGGGGGGGGTTTAGGTTTTTTTAGGTTTTTGGGGGGTGGGGGGGGGGTTTAGGTTTTTTTAGGTTTTTGGGGGGTGGGGGGGGGTAGGTTTTTTTTAGGTTTTTGGGAGGTGGGGGGGGGGGTTTAGGTTTTTTTGGGGGTGGGGGGAGTGGTTAGGTTTTTTTAGGTATATTTGTAGAGTAACTTTGATAGTTATTGATAATTACAAAAATGCCACCTTGTCTTTTTGAGTTTTCCTTCAATTTGTATGTTTAGTATATTAAGATTATTTGTACAAGAACTTTACCCTATAAATATAATATAAGTATAACAAATAAAGAATGTTAAAATAATAATAAAAAATTAACAATGTGGGAAGAACAAGAAAAAGTTCAAAGAAAAAAAAAAAAACGTGTAAAAGTATGGGGACTGAACTCGCCAGGCGTCATTAAGGAAGTGTGCTTCGGGCACCCATTTTGCTCCTTTTTATGCTTAAAAAACACGCACTCATTAGTACATAGATGGCCTATACAACTACATACAATAAGGTAAATGCATCTATCTTGACATAGTATAGTCTCACTATCTCAGTAAGAAACATATACATATATCGAACCAATGAACACAAACAATAGCTCTTAATACTCAATTTTCTTTTCATCGTGGTTTAGTCAAACCAAAACCAAATTTGAGCTCATTTTCTCTCTATGTCACGATAATAGTCCCAAACTAATTCCGAAACAAGAAACAAACATCACTATCTATCTCCTCCACCCCGAAGTCACACCACCACCTCAGTCGACTATAGAAGGCATCCACATCACACACATAGAGTTTTCGGTATATTTTTCTTTTGCAAGGAAGGTAACAAATAACTTATACACCTAGTTTATACATTATGTACACATGTACACTAATTAATACACATCTGTATTATCTCATTCAAGTCCTAAAGTTGAATATATATTTCTGCAACCTATGTTCTTGTCGCGTGGGCTTTCCTTAATGTCTTGGACCCAACAGTAACTTCTGGCCCGTTGTCTATATTGGCCCAAAGTTAATCTAGACAACATTCATATATAGCTGTTAGCACATTGTAATATTATTTACTTTTCAAGCCATGTTTCTATTCACTTATTATTATATATATCAAATCCTAACATGTGTTTGCGCTAGTGTATTTTTAGAGACTTTTAATTTTACCACCTAGGTTTTACTTTTTTGTTCTATTACCACTCAATTATTATATATATCAAATCCTAACATGTGTTTGCGCTAGTGTATTTTTAGAGACTTTTAGTTTTACCACCTAGGTTTTACTTTTTTGTTCTATTATCACTCAATTTAAAAACAAACCTTCACACAGCCACACGTCTTCTCACAACCTCTTCTTTCTTAAGAATAAATAATAAAATATTTTTAATAAATTAATATATTTGTGCTTCTTTCTTAAGTTTATAAACTATAAAACCAAAAGTTTTATAAAAAGATATAATTTGCTTACGCTAAAATTGTTTTAGGTACAAATTCGTACGTAAAACTCAATGTTTTTCTCAAATTATTATTTTTAATTAAATGCTATTTAACACTAAAGATGATTTGTGCTGTAATTGTGAACGAGATGACCCGTTCGTAAGCTACTCACAATAAGTTGGATACAAGCTTTTTTTTACATTTCCTTTTTATTTTATTTTATTTTATTTCTGCCTTCTTTCAATTCAAAAGTATTGTAGCATTGTTTTTTTTATTGCTATAGCGATTAGCGGAGTATCATTATCATAGAGAAGCGAAACGTTATCAACCGAATTCACGGCGCGAAGCGCGTGATAATTTTCTAGTTTATTTCATAAATTATGAATTTGATTAATATATTTACACAACTTTATATCTTTAGTTGGTGGATTTGTTCTCAAGGGGACAAACTTGATTAAGTGATGCTTCACAACTAAAAAGATGGTATTTCAGATCCTAGATCGTGTGACGTGCATGTTGTGTGATGTTTAAAAAATGTTGTTACCACTTTTGTTGTTTGTCTTTATCTACTTACGTCTTTGAGATCACAAAATCGTTATTTAGCTTTTATCTGTTTCTGTGTTTAATTAAAATTGGCGTGTCCCCAAGGGACATCCTGGTGGTAAGGTTTCTCTTCTCTGTCTAAGAGGTGAAGGGTTCAAATACTATAAAATGTAGGTGATTAATAGAAGTAGATTAGAATTAACAGCCGTTCTAAAAATTTAACATTGCCATTCACATATTCACATATTTATAATTACCTTTGTACATCACAATTCACATACTTCTCATGTGGCATGGCTGTTAGGCCACAAGGAGTGCTACGACATGTTGGCTACAACACGTTGTCGCAAGTAGTTGCGTCTCCATTCGCTATCCTTCGCCGTGGCAAGCGGCAAGAGGGGTTGCAGTTTCGCTTCTCCTGCAAGAAGATGAATGCATTGTGGTGGGCCCCTTTCTCCCACTAGCTAATCATATAATTTTTTTGAACGACTAGTAGACCAACTGGTTGGGCTTTCGCACTAACTTCAATGCTACATGGGAAACCCAGGTTCGAAACCAGGAGTCCTTCCATTTTTGGGCTAGGTGCATCCTGGACATCAATCCATTTGTGGATAGTACACCACTAAGAATAGATATCATATACATTTAATTCTCTCCACGGCCCCTTCTAGAAGGAAACCACTCAGTCATGGCTTGTGTAAAACCTCTTGGCCTCACCCTGTTGTGTCTAGTGGGGATTGAACCTAAATCTCTTAAGAGAAATCCAATCATCCAACCACTTGAACCAAGGATCATTGGCGGCTAATCATATAATTGCTTGGTTAGTTTTTTTTTTATAAATTTAATTTAGAAATTAGCTATGGCATGAGAAGCATATGATTTCTTATGATTTGGCAAGTTGTGGCAAATAAAAGACAAGTAGTGGTGAAAACTGATATGAATTAGTGTGGCAGTTAGTCTTATAAACATTCCTTGTGGCCTTGTGTGTCAGCTTGAATCCTTATATTGCCACTCAATTGTATGTCACTGTATTTCTATATTTAGTTTTGTAGACTAGAATATGCTTTCATTTGAACCCAAGTTACAAAAGACAAACAAAATGGGGAGATTTAATCCCTTGTACATGAGATACTTAAGTGATCAGTAATATCTTTGGTACATTAGGTTACACAGTCATGCATCTGAACTATATATGCACACCCCTACTTTGCTCACCCCAAAAATGATTATAGACTATTGTTAATATGAAAATATCACAATTGTTGTGTGCATAGACTATTGTTAATATGAAAATATCACAATTGTTGTGTGCATAGGGGTGTGATTCGATTTAAGTTGACTTTTACTATTAACCATAACCGTTTATTCGGTTACTAGTTTATAGACCCGCGTATTACACGAGTTTCACAATATAAATGATATAGTTATATAATCTTTAAAAAACTTTATATTACTAACCACCTATGTTAATTAGTAACGAAACTTTATATAAACGAATTTCTATTACAATATAATGGTTCACACAAGTAACTTGAATTTATCACAAAAACAACTGGCCCATCTTAATTAGTAATACTAAAAGTACCATAATAGGTGTGTACTACAAAGGTTGAATACTGAAAAACATGTAATAAACAAATTTATATATTTTTAATATGAATGAAATTATGTATTATGTTACATATAACAATGTATAAATAATAATAATTTTTAGCATTGTGTATCTTTTAAATATAACTTTTATTTAAACTAAATCTCTAAGACCTCAATTCTGCTTACAAAATTCATTATTTAAGTTGTTCTTTTTCTCTTTCTCGGTAAAAAGTCTATTTTATTGATATGACATAAATTAGATTTGATATTTTTCTTAATAATTGTTATGCGAATTTAATTAATAAATAGTATTTGTAAAGTTATGAAATAAGTTAAAGGTTTATATACGATTAATAAAATCTTTTCATTATTAAAGGTAATTGACTATGTTACAAATGGGTATAAAATGAAATTAATATATTTCTTAGCTCTACTAAATTGAAAACACATCATATATCAATGTAGCTACAAATCTTAATATTATCTCATTTATAAAACTTCAAAACCTTAAGTTCTCTCCGTCTATCATTTTAAAATCGAGTGCAATAAAATTTAGTCTTGTTGCGAGATAGTCCTCTGGTTAATTACTCTTTTTTAGCTTTTATTTATATGTTATAAAAACTCATATATTGATTTTATAGATAATCTCAGATAAGGATAATAATTTTTGTTTTTTTTTCTTTTGTAATTTAAACTATTTTATTTTTAGAAGTACTAAAATCATGGTTTTAAAAATTTTAGATAACCGTTTATTCGGTTATTGGATTCTCTTAACTATAAGCTTCGGTTATGGTTATTGGGATTCTCTTAACTATAAGCTTCGGTTATAATTAATTGGTTATAAAGCCAGTTATCATTCGGTTTTAATTAATATCAAATTAATATCAGTTATTAACCCAAACTTTAACTAAAACTAATTTTGAGCTGAAGTTTAAAAATAATAAACTAGGTAGCCTATAAAATAAAAATGAAACCTTCAGATTTAGTTTTTTTTTTTAATACCAAGACTACACTTGGGACGGTAGAAAAAACCTCTACATGTTAAGGTAAACATAAATCCATTATATACACTTAACATTACAAGTTCGTATATACACTTAACATTACAAGTCCGATTCGGTTTTGAGTATATCGGTTAACCAAAAATCGGTTTTGAGTATATCGATTAACCAAAGATTCATAACCGTAAGGGAACCCGGGGTGGTCCGTTATACCACCCCATCACTCGTTCTCATCAACGATATGTTGATTATATCATTAAACATAGGTTAAAAACATAGAACCCTAATCATGTTTATTCAAGACTTACATAATTATGAACATGAAATTATAGGCACTTACTTGTGGGAATGATTATCTTCGCAGACGATGATGACGAAACCATGATTCCCGTTATGATGCCTTAGTCTTGATGGGATGATGAGAGAAAAAGTGTATTTCAGGTGTTCTTCAAAAGAGTTCTTTATATAACTATTTTTAAGCCATGACTACTATCACTAATGATCTATAATTATGATCATAAATCATGGTTGGTTATAAACTCTTGCTATTCTCTCTATTAAAGGCATCTAAAGGGAAATCGTAAAGTCCCTTTAACTTATAACGATTACTTCCATCAAGTAAATGTTAGGAACTTGTAATTGTGTCATATTGGCAACGTTACTCAAATGATCCGTTAGGCCACATGAACGGGTTATTTCTAACATTCTCCCACTTGGCCGAGTGATCATTTGTGATAAGCATAAGTAAGTTTGGCCAAGTTATAACATTAATTAATGTTTCAAATTGAAACTGTAACAGAAAAATACAGTCATTGAGTTATTTTCAACTCAAGACCCCCATTAATCATGTTACAACCCCAAATCAAAACATACGTAAATTTAAGACCAAAATGACTGAGATAAGCCCTTTGAAATTAATTTTTATAATTCTTGTCTATACGTCATTAGGTGCACATACGTATTTATAGACAAACAATTTGTATAATTGAGGAAAAATAACTAATCATTCATATGTACGATATGCTATTATGTAAGGCCTTTAGTAAAACCCGTCTTTATTATGAGCTCTTAAAAAGACTTTGGGTGTAGACCTTAGTTATCGGATCCGCAAGCATATCATGAATGTAAATGTATTCGATACAAATAATTAGTTTCCTCTTCTTGTTCATAAAGGAACAATAATTTTGTATCGAAGTTTAATGCAGCACCACTCGAACTGTTACTGTTCGAGGAAATAAGGTAGCTGACTTTTCACAGTAAGTCTTCAATATAGTATTTATATGGAGTTAATAAGTTTATAAGTCTACTGATAAAATTTCACCAACACTTAGTGACAATTGCGTTGTTAATTAAAAACATATTATGTCATTATAATTTAGGTTGTTGTTAACAGTTTCTTATGACTCCTCCATGAGATAAATTTGTCTGCAAACATAAGGATTACCCCAAATTAACTTTTAGGTTCTTTTGAATATTACAAAATCAAGGTAAGAATAATCAACCTCTTCTTTATAGTCTTTCTCGTTTCTTAAAGATATCGTAAGATGCTTCACAATAATCTAGAGTTGTCTAATGTTCATCAATGTGAGCAATATCTAAACGAGTATAGACTTGAACCTTCGTAAGGCTTCTAATTAACGAAGCATAAGGAAGTAATATCATTTATCATTTTATCTTCTAAAGGGGAGCTATATTTTTGTTACACTTGTAAGAGCCCGCTTTAGAGTAAAGCTTATGGGACGAAACTAATGTCCTATTGAGTCTATCTCGGTATATTTGATATCTCTCGCGTAAGTGATATCTCGGAGATTCATTATATCAAAATATGTGTGAGAAATTATTTGACTTGTGTAACATATACTTATCCAAAAAGTGCTATCTATATAAGGACAAGTTTACATTAGTTGCTCCCACTCATCTTGAGGTAAGTACTGGGTACATAAATCCACTTAATTCTTGATGAAAAAATGCATTAAGATTTCATCACATTTTGATATTTGCCTTAAACCCATACATGGAATTAATTGACTTACAAAGTAAGGGTTCTTGACCTTCAGTTTAGAACTTTCAGGTTGTTTTATGAACATATAAGTCTTTGTTTAAGGAAAGTTGTTTTAATGTTCATATAATGTAGCTCTAAATGATTATAAGCCACTAGAACAACAATGATACTCAAAGAAACATTTTGTAAGAAAGGTAAGATGATTCTTTGATAAATAATTCTCTTCTAAGCATAACCTTTAACAATCAATCATACTTTTAGCATCTTAACGTTTGCATTCAGATTTCGTTTAGTGATGAACACCCTTAGGTAATTCAACCAAATCCCAAACGTTAAAATCAACTTTGCTAATAACAATTCTTATTCCATTTAGAAAATTGATTGATGCTAATGGCTTAATTAGAGGAAGTAGGACCAGTAAACTTTTCAATATCCATTTCAACTTAAGTCAAGGAGGATACATAATCCTCAAAGTTAAACCTAGATGACCTCCTTAGTTGATTATTGGGTTGTATTATGAGTTTCAGTTTTATGGATTAACTCTTGATTAAGTTGCTATCACTTTCAAAATTCTAAGTGTGTAAGAGTTGGTGCAGTATGGTGTGCAAGAAGTGTAATCAGAGTAAAATTTAATAGGTATCTTCCCCCCGCCTCTTGCACTTCTGGCAAGTCCTGATAAGGACTTTTATTGCTCCCACTGACTTAGAAGTCTTTAACAATTTAGCATGCTTATGGTCAACATTAAAAGACCAATAAATTCTAATAAAGAAACAAATTAATGAATTTACTTCTTGTAGTTTCTTGTTTGAGGATTACAAGTTTGGCAAGAAATCTGAGTGTGCCTACATTTAAGCAACAATGAAACTCTTGTTAAAGTAGGAGTATATTCTTAAAGAGAAAAGTTGTTAAGGAGCAATGTCTTGTACAGGAGGTACAAATTGAGATAACAACAAGTTGTCACTCCCCTACCTCTTGCAACTCTTTCAAATTAAGATTAAGACATTTAATGCTCGCACTAACCTTTTAGATCTCTAGGAATGCTACAAGATAAGTTTCAATTATGTACGTGCTGTGGGAACATGTCATATATGTTAGACTTGATTTCCTTAATGTCCAGATGTTATAAAAATTTTAAGGGACATATTTAGAAGGAATCATAGTATATATAATTAATTTCTTTAATAAATTGATTCATATGAGACATATTAGATACAAGTAAATATTATTTGAAATGATAAATGACTTATGTCTGAATATTCCATTTTGGGATAAGTTCCAATGAAATATAATTTCTAATGGAACTTAATTTATTCCCTTAGCCATTTAAATATTAAGGCTTTTAACACATGCTCGTAAGTCACTAAAAATGAGATTTGATAATATTTCATCCTTTCATGAACCTGGTCCAAATTTCACATGCAATTTGGTCTTAATGGATGAAGTTTTTAGATCTCATTTTTGTTTTGTTAAATTTTCATTTTCATGATAACAAAAGGTTGTGAAAAAGTGTAGCATCATCTAGTTCTATCTTATAAGGTTTCTATCCAGATTGAAATGACAAATAATATGAGAGTTTAAGGTAAGAGTGACTTTGTTTTAACCATGCAAACCTCACAACTGTCATAATGTAGCTTTTATATTGATACTAAATTCTGAATAATCTACAGAATATATAAGATATCATAAAGCCTAATTATAAAACAGTTTATTATGGTTCTTATAGTCTTAACATAAAACTTTGCCACTAATTCTCATATTAATTATTTGTTGATTTCTGGTAAGTAAACGTATAGAACTAGACTCAACCCATCATGTGTTAATTGGAATATTATCATTAGCAGACTCAAATATCATAAATATCTAACTACTTATCTTAGCCAGTTGTCTCATTGAATTATGGATAGTCCATGCTCATGCCTAGTTAATGGCAAAAATTTGAATTGAGACTTTTCTTTGAAGAAACTTATAGCTGGAAGTAGTACTTGTACACTACCTTTGAATCTTAAAAGTATCCTCCTTTTAGGTTTAGTGGCAGTGAGATGAACAGCATCTAATTTTCCAGTTTCATGCATTCATTTTCCTGTACATATGTTGCTAATCAACACACTCATTTTCCTTTGGTACTCTTGAGTGGTATAGTTGATTCTTAAGGCAACTTATGGTATTGGTGGAAAAGTTATATGTAATGCATCAGAAAAGTGTACTGATTTCCATGTGTAAACCTTTAAGTAATGGTTCATGGTATTGTACATCATGATGTATTCACATATACCACTAACTTTATAATAAGAAACTAGAGTAATGCATGCGTTTAAGGAGTTATTTTGATTCTTCCAAAGAAAACAGATTAGTCTTGGGAAATTTAGAATCTAGAATAGCTCACATGATAGCAATAATTAAGTTAGTTCTTGATTATCATAAGAGATATAATGTTTGACTTATCCCACTAGTCATGCTCTAATTTTCTTCAGTGATACTTTTATCAGAAAAGAGCAGTAGGATTGTCATATCTTAAGAGATAATCAACAATCCAATAAGAACAAATTTTATAGAAACTCTTTAGTAAGCAAAACATTTTAGGTTTTGAAATTAGAGTGGATGAAATAGATGAGATACAAACTTAAGAGGAAGCTTGGAGTAATTCACATTATGGGGTAATCAAGTAAGGCAGACACAAATTATTACATTGAATACGTAGTCTACTATAACACCAAAATTATAGACTAACTTAAGGTTCTTCCTGAATTTTGACTTCGCTTTGGCTTTGACCAAAATTTAGACATTATGAACATACATAAATAACAGATTGTCTTGATGTTCTAAATAAATTTGGCTTCGCTTTGGCTTTGACCAAAATTTATGCATTATGAACATACATAATAGACTGACTTATTGTTCTACATGAACTTTGGCTTCGCTTTGGCTTTGACCAAATTTCATGTATTATGAACATAAATAAACAAAACCAACTTAATGTTCTGCCTGAATTTTGGTTTCGCTTTGGCTTTGACCAAAATTCACGCATTATGAACGATATAAAATAATAAACCTCGGCTAAATGTTCTACCTAAATTTTGGCTTCGCTTTGGCTTTGACCAAAATTCAGCATTATGAACGATATAAATAATAGACCGTCTTTAGTGTTCTACATGAACTCCGGCTTCGCTTTGGCTTTGACCAAAATTCACATATTATGAACACACATAAATATAGACTGTCTCAATGTTCTACATGAACTCTAGCTTCGCTTTGGCTTTGACCAAAATTCATGTATCATGATGAACATACATACACAATAAGGTAAAGCACATAAATATAAGAGCATTCACATCCATTCCATCATATTTTCACCCTAAATTACACTAAAAAACACTACATTTTCTCTCTCCTTTTCAATTAAATAACATTTTTTTATACCTTTATCATTACCTTTTCTCTCTCCTCCACTCACAACCACTTTCAAAATATATTAAAAAATTATAGGGGGTGAACAGTGTCCCCTCAAATATACAGATGAACAGTAACATTTTATCTCTCCTCCACTCACAACCACTTTTTATACTTTTTATACTATAAAAACTCTACTCACAAGATTTGGTGGATTGAATGTGAATGCTCTAACATAACACCTTTGGGCCAGAAATGAAATATTTATGTAAACTAGGCTAATAATTTATTGTGTGTGTCATTAAACAATTAGTTGTTGGGTTCATTATCCAACAATACACATAATAACATAAAATGACATAAATTAAAGTTGGGTCATTCGCAAGTTATGATCATACGAAACCAAATAAAATAAGGCTTCCAAAAGTTAACATAAGGCATGCAAAAATTATATATTTTTGCATAGAAGATATGCAAAATTTATGCAAAATAATTTATACAAAATATATCCCATGCGAAAGCCTAAAAGGGCATAACATAAATATATGTGACTAGTGATATTACTTTTAATCACAAAATTATGTTGGCCTAAGTAAAAGTCTTAACAAGAAAACCCATTCATTCACTTTGAGCCCATTTATTTAAACTCATCGTTACTCTGATTTTTAATCACAAAATTATATCCCCACTAACTTCATAGGAATATAAAACAAAAGTGAATGAAAATATTTGGTGAAGTCTTTAAAGATGAACCCACCAATTAAGAGTCAATGTTCATCGTTCATGTACAAAAATAAAATAATTAAATTGGCATGATCCAGATCTTATGAATATTATATTCATGTACAAAATTCATAGTAAAACAATTCATGAATATTAAATGAATTAATTCATGAGTGCAATTGATATTCAAATATATCATTCACATAACACTTCTAAAATTTAATGGATTTTGAAAAGTCTGGTCATTTCATGAATAACGATTCATGGAATATTGGAACAAATTTATTGTATATATTTTAACTTCCAATTCCATAAGATCTATAGATATGCTTTTGCATATCACGTGAATGTAAAGCAAAAAATCGACAAAGTAACAGATCGATTAACATGGTCAGATTGACATAATCAACATTGCTCTGAAACCACATGTTGATTATATCATTAAACATGGGTTAAAAACATAGAACCCTAATCATGTTTATTCAAGACTTACATAATTATGAACATGAAATTATAGGCACTTACTTGTGGGAATGATTATCTTCGCAGACGATGATGACGAAACCATGATTCCCGTTATGATGCCTTAGTCTTGATGGGATGATGAGAGAAAAAGTGTATTTCAGGTGTTCTTCAAAAGAGTTCTTTATATAACTATTTTTAAGCCATGACTACTATCACTAATGATCTATAATTATGATCATAAATCATGGTTGATTATAAACTCTTGCTATTCTCTCTATTAAAGGCATCTAAAGGGAAATCGTAAAGTCCCTTTAACTTGTAACGATTACTTCCATCAAGTAAATGTTAGGAACTTGTAATTGTGTCATATTGGCAACATTACTCAAATGATCCGTTAGGTCACATGAACGGGTTATTTCTAACACGATACACCACCGCCACCCATATTGATCACGCGTGGAACATATAACGCGTTGAGATTTTCACACGTGAAGAACTGATGGAATAAAGCTCGATAACATGGCAGAAATTGATTGAATGTTATGAGTTAGTGACAAGTGATGATCACCCTACCCTTAACCATAACCACTTGGTCGATTAAGCAAAAACTTCAGAACCATAGTCGGTTAATCAATTCGGTTATGTTGATTATGGTTCGATTATCGATTCTGACGGTTAACTTGCTCACCTCAAAAATGATTATAGACCATTGTTCAAAATTAATCAATGATTGAGATGCTAAAAGATGTCACATGTACACACCATACAAACTAAACCGAGGAGAAAAATATGAAAACATCACAATTATTACAAGACTTTTATTTCATTCTATCATTTTTCTTAAACTCAAATAACTATTATACACTTCATTATTCCTCACAGCTTCCTCTTCCTAGAGTCCTTCAAGTTGTAGCAAAACACCATTTGTTGCATCCTTCCAATCAACCCCAACTCCAAAACTCACAGCAGAAACAACGAAAACAAACACAACCACAAACAACAACAAAACCAAGCAAATCTTTGCTTTAACCCCCATTATTATTTTTCCAACTCAACTATGATTGTTTGACCGGAGAATCACCATGTGTAGCTATTTATACAGTCACTGGGAAGTGGGTTTGTTAGCAAGATCATCAGTTGAGGTGGCGAGTGAAAGGGTGAATCCGTACATGCATATTGACATGTGTTGAGGTGGCTTCATACGTGTCAAACATGAAGGTGCCCGTAAAGACATGCAGGTGAAATTGTAGTATTTTATGAGCTGATAGATGTGACAAAAGTACAAAACATTTTATGGAATCATGGGTGTCATAGAAAAATGGAATTATCAATATTAAATATAATATTAATGTAAGGATTTGTAGTATAGGGCATGGTGGTTGTCATCAATTTTGTCCAATGTGAGAAGAGGCAGCGCCGGGTCAAGAAAAAAAGTTACTCCCTTCGTTTCTATTAAAAGTGTCCTATTTTAAATTTTTAAATTCTTTATTTATAAACTTTGACTTTAATTATATATTTTTTGTGTTATATAAAACTTTATGAAAATTAACCCGATAAAAACACTTGTAAAACACACTCAAATCATATAACTTTCATCAAATATTATATAGCACAAACAAAATTATTTAAGGTCAAAGTTTATAAATAAAGACTTTGAAAATTCAAAATATGACACTTTTAATGGGACGGATGGAGTATAAGGTAGTGTGAGCTACAATTTTTTTGTTTTGGAGTAACCAATACATAAAACTAAGAAGAAAAATAAATATTCTGTACTAATTTTACACTAAAAATGTACTTCGCCAAAAAAAGAGGAGTAGCACAGGCTACCCCTAATCATAGGCTACATCCACCACTAAGAAGAGGACGTTGAGCACGTGGCAGTACGACATGAATTGGAGGAAGGAGACAAATGTATGTTGAGGCGTATGTAAGGGTAGACCAGGTGTAGTCGGGTAGGTGAAGTCGGATAGCACTCACCGGCTGGGTAAATGGATCGGGAAGTAGCCACAAATGAAAGAGAGAGAGAGTTATGTTTGCGGGTAGTGGGAACACCGTCGTCGATGTCGCTTTTGATTCTTCAGAGGAGGTGTCATGTTCAATACGCACTCGTTTCAATATATTGGATGACTAAAAGAAGAAAAATAATAATGCCAAACATAAATCAGTTATAGCAATGGTGATTACATGAACAAAAAACAATTATATAATACACAATTTCATATATCTAACATGACACAAAAGTTAAAAAAGTATTATACTTTATAACGTCTACCCTTGTCCTCATTGCATGTGACCATTCACATATTTGAAATCACAGAAAAAAATCCCATAAAAAATCCAATCTCCTTTGTAGCGATCAAAACATATGCATGTACTTGGATTTTGACCATGTGTAAGTTCATATGTATCATCAGTTAAAACGTCTAGCTGCAAAAATTAAAGAATATAGATACATGTAAATCAATAAAACCGTTGGAATAATTCTAAGAAATTCAGAAAATAGAAAGTCTGAATGATTTACGAACATAAGTTTCCTTTCCGACATTCTCTCTCACATTTTAACACACAGAAAGAATGGGCATTGCCTCCGTTTACACAAAACTTCTCACAATCTTTAAAGCATCGCTCTTGATCTTCGGCGTTGCTAATACGCGATGCAACCATAATGACAACGCACACGAGAAGCGTTGCAACAAATTTTGTAGATGCCATTTTTTTATCATGCGAGACGCGAATCGAAGTAAGTTACAAATTGGGTTGGTTTTGATTTTTGGTATCAAACTTTTTTGTTGCCCTAATTTTATTGTTTTATTAGGAGGTGACCAATTGAGATGATTCGAGTTGGTATTTATACCATTGTTTATTTGAATCTTGTGATTGCCCTAAAAGTGGGGAAGATTTTATGGTTTTGTTGGTAGAAATGACATATGTAAGTGGTCACATTGATTTAATTTGATGAATTCAAAATTAATGAGGTATTTAAGCAATAGTTTAGATATCTTACTGTCAAGATACAAGTATAATTTTATAATTGAGTTAAATGTAATTTTAGTACTTGTGGACTTGTGGTTTGGGCCATTTTACAAGGTTAGTCCAAAGGTTTCATTTTTTCGCCTATGGGTCTAAAAAGGTTTCAACGTTGCCATTTTAGTCAATTGGTTTAAATTCATCCATTATTTCTGTTAAGGAGAAGGGCGATTCGGTCATTTTACCCGTAAACTAGAAGGGCAATTCGGTCATATAAAATGACAGAATCGCCCTTCTAGTTAACATAAATAATGGATGAAGTTAACCCAGTGGACTAAAAAGGCAACAGTGAAACCTTTTTGGACCCATAGGTGAAAAATGAAACCTTTAGACTAAATTAGCAAAATAACCCAAACCACAGGGACTAAAATGACATTTAACTCTTTATAATTTTAAGATGAGACTATATTCTTATGGTTTTTTGTTCACGAATGTGTACATATGTTGTAAAATCTATGAAGCCAACAACTATATAAATACAAGAGTAAATTTCTTTTTGAATCTTTGTCTTTTAGTGGCTTTAACCATCTGAGTTCAAAATCAAGAATTTTAACTACCCGGGTACCTGATTTTTCTATTTGTAACCATTTAAGTTCAATTTACTAGCGTCGTCAACCAAGTCTGTTAAATACGTGTGGCAACTCTATAACCCGACCGATGATCTTGGATCATTCTCCCTATAATAGTTTAGCTATCTAACTATGAATGTATGATCAAGTGATCCGACAATGGGCCCAATAGACCCCATAACTTTTATTTGAAAGGCCCAATAGCCTCCATATTGAAGGCATGTGGATTCACAACATATAGGAAATCAATCTCAAAAGTTGAAATTCACTGAGAAGGACTTTGCAATTCATGGGTCATGTGCAAAAGTTGAAATAATATAAGTGGTAGAGGTGCCCGGTAAAAAAAACCAGGAACCAATTTTTTTAATATTCAGGTATTCTATACCTGAAACTGGAACCAACCCTATCCGTAGGGTATAGATAAGGTATGCATTTTGATCTCAATATCTGGAACCGAACCGATCGTACCCACCCGATTAATACCTGAAACGAGACAAGAACCTGTATTTAAATGTAAAAACCGGTACTGTACCAGAATGGTGTTGAACCAATACCCTAAATGTCAAGAGTCAGTATCGAAAATATTTCAGATTAAGAAATTCAATACCAGTACCGGTACTCGATACCATTTACTCATCCTTCGGTAAACATTAACAAGTGTCTCATGAACCTAAGATTACAATTGACACCCAATCTTCTCTCCTCCAATAAAACCACGTTTGGAAATTGTAAATCCCTACACTTTGCATTTCCGTACAATTCCATCCCTTCTCGATTTCTCTTCATCTCAAATAAACAAAAACCGACCAAAATAATCATTTTGCCCTCTTCTTCACACCCACTTCGCCCCCATTTCTCGATAAATCACTGCCTCAAATCTCCCTTTTCAAGTAAGTTTTGCTGTTTTCCCTTCAATTATCGATTCACGTTACTAATTTGACCCAATTTGCACGTTTTCTGAAGCCCCAATTACCCAATTGATGTGGGGTTATTAATCTCGATTAGAAAATGTTGAAATCGGGTCTGTTTGGATCCAGTTTCTGTTTATCTGATTTGGGTTTTATAACTTCGATTATGAAATCTTGATGATTTGTAAATTTGTGATTGCAATTGTGTCATTTGGGGTTAAAAACGCAAACAGAAAGATAAGATTGTGCTGGTTGTAAATCTAATTAAGTTCTTACATGAATTTCAATCCGATTTGATGATAGTTTTATAATCAAGATAGGGATTAGATTCTACGTTTTGCTACTGTTTTTTGTTCTTGATTAATTGTGGTCCAGTGGTATATCTAAATTTTGTAGGATTATAACTCGGTTAACTGTTTTTTCGATCAAGTTTGAGCCCTCGGCTTCGGCTTATGTCGTAATAAAATAGACCCATACATTATAATTATAAATTAGCGCCCGCTGTTTATCCCTATTCGCTATGTAACAACTATGCTTATTGCGTTTTGATACAACGATAATCAGCTTTGAGAATTTTCGGGATTGTTTATCTAAACTGCTTATTTTAGTAAGCAATAAGTAGATAATAAGCAATCCCGTAGTTGTCAATAGCGGTCGCTGTAGCGAATAGCGTAGCGTATATGTCGAAGGTCGCTACAGGGTATGTAGCTATAAATAGTGGGATTTCAGTTTTTTTTTTTTTTTAATATGAATAGCGATTAAATATAGCTATAAAATAGTTGGATTTTAGGTTTTTGTTAAATATACATGTAAAATAGCGTATATACCAGGGTATTTTGATATAATATACATATAAAAATTTTCAAATTTTTTTTCTAGTGTATCGTTATTTATAAAATAGCGTCTGCTATTTATCGATAATCGCTATATAGCATATGGGTACCTTATCGCTATTAACAACTATGAGCAATCCCCCCCCCCCCCCCCTACGTGTTTTAAAACACGAGCTTATAAGATTCGAACTCTTGTAAGTAAAGAAGCCTTGGATTTCAATTTTCTTAAACCGTAACTGCTTAAATTCACGTACTCAATGTTTGTTTATCGTAGAAAGTGATGTATCGGGTCCTAGATTGAAGGGTATTTTTGTCTTTTTCGCTTCTTGGCAGGTTGCTGTTAGTTATGTCGGCTCTCATTGAAGGTCTCCCCGATGCTGTTGCTATCAGGTGTCTTGCACGGGTCCCGTACTACCTTTTCCCGAAACTAGAAGTAATTTGTCGTTCTTGGCGCGAAGCAGTTCACAGCACCGAGCTATATAAAGCCCGTGAAGAACTCAAATCAAGTGAAAATCTGTTATGCGTTTGCGCGTTTGACCCAGAAAACGTGTGGCAACTTTACGACCCGACCCGAGACCTCTGGATCACTCTCCCGGTACTTCCTTCAAAAGTTCGAAATTTGGCCCATTTTGGTGTGGTTTCTACCGCGAGGAAATTGTTTGTCCTAGGTGGCGGTAGTGATGCCGTTGACCCGTTGACCGGTGACCAAGACGGGAGCTTTGCTACAAACGAGGTCTGGGCGTATGATCCGGTGGTCCGACAGTGGGCCCAACGGGCCCCCATGATTGTTCCACGGGCCATGTTTGCTTGTTGTGTGGTGAACGGGAAGATATTAGTCGCAGGTGGGTTCACGACGTGCCGGAAGTCGATCTCGAAAGCGGAAATTTACGATCCGGATAACGACGTTTGGGGTTCGATTCCCGATCTTCACTACTCTCATAACTCGGCGTGTACCGGGTTAGTAATCGGGGCTGAGGTGCATGTGGTGCACAAGGGTTTGACCACGGTTCAGGTGTTGACCAAAGACGGGTGGAGAGTTCACGAGCATTCGTGGCTTCAAGGCCCGATGACCGTGGTTAACGGTTCGTTGTACGTGATGAGTCACGGGCTTATATATAAACAAGACCGGGAATCGAGGAAAGTTGTGATTTCGGCTTCGGGATTCAAGAGGAGAATCGGGTTCGCTATGATGGGCTTTCGGGATGATATATATGTGATTGGTGGTGTGATCGGGCCCGAAGGATGGAATTCGGATATTAAAAAGATGTCGGATGTTGAT
This sequence comes from Helianthus annuus, assembly GCF_002127325.2. NCBI lineage: Eukaryota > Viridiplantae > Streptophyta > Magnoliopsida > Asterales > Asteraceae > Helianthus > Helianthus annuus. The sequence continues at coordinate 6,011,965 of NC_035447.2, read as the reverse complement.
GTTTTAACGCTCGGGAATGAGAAGCCCGTGTGGCAGAAAGCGGCTTCCATGACTCGTTGTAGGGGGACGATTCTCGGGTGTGTCGAGTTAAAAATTTAGGTTATTTTTTTTTCGGATTTTTTTATATTTTATCCGTTTGTTTCGAATACTGATGTTTAAGTTTTCGTTTAAAGCAGAAATGACTTGTTTCAACCCGAACCTGTTTTTAATTATCATTCGACACACATATGGCGCGTGTATTTAATCGATCGGAGGATTTATTTGTATGTATGTTAGTATGTAATTGTCGTTAGGCATTTTGTTTGTTTATAGCGGAAAACTTGAAAACATCCAAATGTAGATTAGAATTTTGACTTTTGTGTCACATTAAAAAAGTCAAACCCAAGACTGTACGGCTCTTGCAAGGTCATCAACATGTTAAATCATCTAAAACGTGTTTATACGTATTAAAATTAGCGGTTTTAGAGCAAGTGGTTGAATAGTTGAACTCAAACACTATATATATTTATTCGTGTTAAAGATATCAACAGACATGATTTAACGCAGACACTTTTAAAATCGTGTAACCTGAACACGATGGGCGTAATCCGTTTATTTAAACGAGTCAAATTGGTTGGCTTGTTGTAAATAAGCTGTAATCAAGATGTAATCATGCTGATGGGTAATAAATGAGTTGACGAGTTATAAATGGGTTACAACAATTATATAGAGTATCCTGTTTATTTTTTATTCTAAGCTTGGGTTGGTGATTCGACCAACTTAATTAAACCGGTTGAACAAGGCAACCTAAGTATGATCCGTTTTTTTATTCTAAGTTTGGGTTGGTGATTCGACCAACTTAATTAAATCGGTTGAACAAGGCAACATAAACATGATCCATTTAGTTGAGTGACATATATATCTTAACACGAACACGACCTGTTTATTAAACAGTTAGACATAACAACCCAAAATCTGATTATTTCAACGTCATGTTCCGAATGATGTCAAAAGTTATCAGCCCTAGTTAGAATCGTGTTCTTATTGTTAAAACCGGGTTATTTTGTAACCAATGATCGTTTGTTACTTTTGATCAATTAAACATTTATGTGACATTTTGTATGTGACAAAAAAATTGAAATATATATAAAAATTACTCGTATATAATACAAGCAAAAAAAACCATGGTTGTAAAAATCCCGACTAGTCACCGATTAGTCGTTAATCAGAGGTTCGCCAATTAATGTCCGATTAATCATTAGGCGGTCAATGACAGTTCTATTCTGGTCGGCAAAATTTCGACCAAACCGTATAAATTCCCGTCAATTACTTAAAAAAATGGGTCAATGAGGGAATTAAACATGTCTACTTTAAAAAACTACATAAAAATTGTGTGTGGGGTGTATATATAACTAAAAGTTACATATAAAAATCCTGATCCGATTAATCCCTATTAATCCTGATTAATCGCTAGTCGATAGCGCCTAGCGATTGTTACAACACTGAAAAAAAAACGGTGCTATCCAATGCTATTTAATTCACAAAAATATCGCATATTCATATCTGCCTACGATTATACGTGAAAGACTAGTACAAGTAATTACAATTATTATTCTATTTAAGCTTGTATTTTGTTTCAACATGACGATGCGTAAACTATACAAACTAAGTGGGTGTGTTTGTGGCTTGGCTTATCAAAGCACAACACGTACCTCAAATTTGACATTAACCTGAAAATCGTGTTAGACGTATGAGTCCAAACACGACATGAGTTTTCACGGGTTGATACAAATAGGACTCGATTAACCCGAAACCTAATTGTATTTTATTCTTTGTATATTACTACCCTAAAGTTACAAATTTACAACAAAAAATACAAATGCATATAACATAACTACGTTTAAACTGTAAACATTATGCTAATTTTTTCTTTTTAGTTTTTTGTACAAAATATATCTCGATTGGAATTATAATAGGAACACAATTAAAAAAAAATCAATATAAAGTTGAACGGTTTAAACAGACTACCTCTGAACATGTGTGGTCAAACCGAACAAGGCCCTTTAGCTAAATGTGTTCTCAGGCTCCATCCAAACTAACCGAATCTTTTTAAACTAAAATCAAAACGGTAAACTATGTGTTAGCCTTGTTACGTGTCACAAATTCATTTTGAAAATGTATGGGTTTTATTTCTACGAAGATGTATATTGTGATGCAAACGTATATCACCTAGAAAATGTATGGGTTTTATTTCTACGAAAATGTATATTGTGATGCAAACGTGTAGTATTTGATATTGAGAAAACGATATTAAAAATTAATTAAAAGGCTTCAAATATATGACAAGTGTTGATGTAAATCTAAGGGGTTGTTTAATGGGCTCTTATTGGTTCAACACTTAATGGTTCAAACTGTTTGTTTCGCAAGCAGATGTCTGAATGGTTCAGACATTTACCTCTGAATGGTTAAGCAATATACTGGGTCCAGTGGTGAAGCTTGAGATTTCCGACCGGGGGGTCGAAAACGTATATACCCAAAAATTTCTATAAAACGGGGGTCAAAAACGTAGATACCCAAAAGTTTCGATACGGAAACTACATACTATCTACTACTGAGCGAAAAGTTCGGGGGGTCAGCCGTCCCTTCCCGCCACCACTATGTTGCGTCAATGATTGGGTCTGAATGGTTAAGACCTCTGATCAGAATTAGTTAGACATTTGCCTATGAACGGTTAAGCATTATACTGGCTCTTAATTGTTCAGAACTCTTGCTGGTTCAGCACTTAATAGTTCAGATCTCTTGCTGTTTTAACACTTAACCATTCAGAAATTGCCAACGGCTCCTAAGTCACAATTATTGACTTATCAACTTTAGTATATGGCTTTCCTTGCGGACAATATTTGCGGTTCCAATTAAATCTTACTAGAGATTCTATTAATATTTTGGGACCATGATCGTTTCCTTGTAACAAATCATGTAGATTTTGGTATATAGTTATGAGGTTTGCCGTAGGTCCGTTAGTTGCTTGTTTTCAAAGTTCACGATGTGTTATTGTCAAAGAATTGTCGTTAAATATTAATTAGGCAAATTATCATTTAAACTTGCTGACAATACAAGTTAATAACGCCTCTTGAACAAAGGAGTATGTCTTACGGTACAACCGAAACAATTGATAATGTGGCTAACATGTAAGTGTCGCCCTCCTCAAATAACCTACATCCACATTCATCTTTAGTTTACGTCTAGCTAATTGTGACCAGCCTGACTTACCATTTGTCGTTCAAATCAAGCAAATGAAACACGCATCCTCGAAATCAAAAGTTTAAATCACGACCTCCCTTGGGGAGGAGCGTTTTTAATCGTCGGTAGTTGAGATGGTGATGGTGGATGAAAAAGATAAAGTATGAGAGTTAAGTACAGCCGTAAAATATTCGTAGTTGTCATACATTAATAGATACCTAATTAACTTATTTAAAACATATCACACTTTTATAGGTTAACCCATGGAAACACTAGCATGTCATCTTATATACCATTCTCATACTAAAAAATCGAACCTAACTTCATTTTTCTTATTTTCGACATGTTGTCAAAAATGTTTAGAGTATTGTCCAATCTATATTTACCCAAACTCAAAACCATACTACTTTTATAGGTAGAGGATCATGTACATTAATCTAAGACTGTGAGAAGTGTACTATAACACTATATAACACCATATAAACACCGTATAACACGATGTAACACCATATAACACTATATAACAAATATAATACTATATTTTGTCTGATAGCATGTCTATAATAGATGTATAGTGTTATATATTGTTATGTAGTGTTACATAGTGTTATATGATGTTGTGATGTTACATATTGCTGTACGGTATTTATATGGTGTTATATATAGTGTTATAGTACACTTCTCATACTTCTAAATTAATGTACACTATCCTTACTCCTATTTTATATATATATATATATATATATATATATAAATGTTTTGTCGTTTTGTCATATAAATATTACTAGGTTAGAACCCCGTGTAATACACGGGTTAAATAAATGTAATTTTATATATCAAATAATAAAAAATATATCTTTAAAAACCTTGTTTATTACACTGGTTGAATAAATATAATTTTATATACCAAATAATAAAACAATATATCTTTAAAAATCTCGTTTATTACATGGGTTGAATAAATGTAATTTTATACATTAAATAATAAAAAAAGTTATATCTTTAAAAACCTCGTGTATTGTGTATTGTATGGGTTGAGTAAATTTAATTTTATATATTAGATAATAAAAAAAGTTACATTTTTAAGAACCTCCTGTATTATATGGGTTGAGCACATCTAATTTTATATACCAATTAATAAAAAGTTATATCTTGTTATTATATCTTTAAAAACCTTGTGTATTATAAAACCTTTGCACTAAACTGACAAAATGGTCCAAACTATAGGGACAAAAATAACATTTAACTCTTTACATTATATTAATTTATATTTAGTGTACACCCATTAGTTTTTTTTTATTATATAGTATAGATATAGATTATTGAGTTAATTACATAGTTAGTCCATGTGGTTTGCACAAATTAACATACTTAGATACTAATAGTTTAAAATCACATTCTAGGGTACTAACTTTTCATTTTGTAACGTTTGGAGGTATTAACGTTATTTGTAGTTTTAAAATCACATTCTATTAGTACCTTAGTATGTTATTTTGTACAAACCACATGGACTAATTATGTTAATACCCTAAAAGTTAATACCTCCAAACGTTACAAAATGAAAAGTTAATACCCTAGAAGGTGATTTTAACTATTAGTACCTAAGTATGTTATTTTGTGCAAATCACAGGGACTAACTATGTAACTAACTCTAGATTATTAATAATATAAAATTAAATTATATTTATTAAACAGTTTACAAATTTTTATATTAAAAGATAACAAATATATAGTAGATCACTAATCTAATATGTATACTAATATGATAAGTATTATATATTTATATATTAATAAAATGATAACGTAAAAAGATGTTATAAATATTACAAAAGGGAAAAATTAAAAGAAAAACAAAAAGATTATAAGATTAAATTTTATATCTAGCAAAAAGTATATAAAAAATTAATATATTAATGTAATAGCAACCAAAACATTTATAGTTATCTTTTAGTTAATATTAATTATAATTAAGTAGGAGATAGAGATGAGAAAACTAAAAAATAGATTTTTTTAAAAGATAACTTAAAAATAGATGGCTCCAATGAATGACATGTGTCCATTCATTGTTGGTTTCTTTTATTATATAGTATAGATAGATTTACATTTGTTGGAGTTACTTAAAAAGTAGTAATTTTTTATTAAATAGTAATGATCATAAATCATAAATATCTATAAAAAAAATATTTAACACCCATGACTCATGAAATAGTAATGATCATAAATGATAAATATCTATAAAAAATTATTTGACACCCATGACTCAACTCCTCATGCACACGTCTCTCTACTCTCTTCCTTATCTTGTTTCAAAACCCCCCAAAACAACCAAACGAAAATCCCTCTTTCTCTCTTTCGTTGATACGAATATTCTAAATCTAGTTTTAGTTTTATTTTTAATTCAAATAGCTTCTTGTTTTTCTTGAAAACCCATTCATTTTAATACTATTTTCATTAACTCATCAACAATTTGGTTTTATTTTTTATTTTTCATTCTGGTAGTGATGCTGAGGAACCGATCAATATCGCTAACAAAACAATCACCGATCGTGACGGATCACCAAGCTCCGTCTTGTTCATCTACAACTACACCAAACCCGACCCGACCCGGTTCATCGTTTCTTGGTTCTCCAAGGTTCTTCAATGGCTTTTTCTTACATAAAAATCTGTTTGCAGCTTCAATTCTCGACACCAACAAACTGTTTTGTAATTTTGTCGGCAACCCATTTCGATTTAGCAGAAACCCAGAAAAACCCATGAAGATCTTGGAACAGAATAAACACAGTTCTGAGAATTTTGATTCTTTAAGGTTCTTCAATGGTGTTTTACGTGAAAACCTGTTACCAGCTTCAATTGACACCAACAAACAGTTTTGTAATTTTGCCAGTAACCCATTTCAATTCAGCAAAAACCCAGAAAAACCCAGAAAGATTTTGAAAGAAAACAATCACAGATTGGAGAAATTTGATTCTGAAGGAATTACTCTTGTTCTTGAACAAGAAGATCATAATGGCAATATCTGTAATAAACATGATAAGAGTCGGGTCATCCGAAATGTTTTGTTTGGGTCAAAGCTAAAGATTGAAATCCTAAGCGGGTCACCGGAATCCGTTGGTGATTTTGGGATCAAGACCCGGAATTCGAAGTTTTCGGGTGGTCCGAGTGTAACCGGATCCGGGTCTCCAAGATTGTCTACTGGTCCTTTGTGTTTGAGTGAGATGGAGCTCTCGGAAGAGTATACTCGTGTGATCTCTCGTGGATGTAACCCGAAAACGACCCATATTTTTAATAACTGTGTTGTGAATAGTTGTTGTGGTATTCGGGTCGGGTCACCACCATTGGATAGTTTTGTAAGATTCTGTCAGACGTGTAAGAAGAATCTTGGAGAGGATAATGACATTTTCATGTACAGGTTAATAATTCCCTAATAATTTAAATCTTGATCTGATTTATAGCAAATCACTTGATCATTTGGAGTTGCTCCAATGCTATACGGGTCGGGTCTTGTTGTCGTGTTAATTCGCATCTAGCATGTTCAAACAGTTTCCGAGTTTATTTAGGCTCGAGAAAGGCTAGATACGGTCTACACGACTTCAAGAACAGACACGATGACAATTGATGTAGCAACATTACTATTTAAGATTTATAAGCTTGTTAATATTATATTTAAAGAAAACTTGATGAATTATGATCATGAGTATTGAATATGGTAAATTGTTGTATGTTTACAGGGGTGAGAAAGCATTTTGTAGTGAAGAATGTAGATGCCAAGAAATGATTTTGGATGGATTGATGATCTCTTAGCAACTGTATCAAATGACTACTTTGTTGCAATTTTTGTAAGTTTGACCATAATTAGAGGGGGGTTTTAATCTAGGGTTAAATGAATGAATTTGTTTGGGAGTTTGTTGTTTGGTTGTAAAATGTACTGTTATTAGAAGAAGGTTGTGATTCGGTTTTTGTTAATTTTATCATATTTTTTCTAGAGTTAATTGCCATTTTAGTTCATGTGGTTTGGGCTAATTTGGCAGTTTAGTCTAAAGGTTTCATTTTTAACATTTAGATCAAAAAGGTTTCATCGTTGCTATTTTGGTCCAACGGACTTAACTCCATCCATATCTGTTAAGTCTGCCAAGGGCATTAAGTCTGCCAAAATGAGAGGGAAAAGCAATTAAGAAAAAAGGGTTAATAAAAACAAAAATGAAATGACAAAAATACCCTTGGCAGCTTTAACAGATATGGATGGAGTTAAGTCAGTTGGACCAAAATGGCAACGATGAAACCTTTTTGGACCCAGATGTTAAAAATGAAACCTTTGTACTAAACAGGCAAAATAGCTCAAACCACATGAACTAAAATTGTCAGCGTCATTGGATGATGTGACAGCACAGTTGAGTTACACCCAATACACAGTTTAACATGCAATGATATTTAATAGGATAGGTGGTTTCATGGTAAAGAAAAAAAAATGATAAAATTAGAAGTTTACCTCTATTTTTTTAGAGTAAGTTGTCATTTTAGTCCGTTTTGTCCAAATTTTTCATTTTAGTCCAAATAGTTTTTTTTGTCTCTGGGTCCCTGACTTTTCCCTTTTGTTGCCATTTTGATCACATACACTAACTCCATCCAAAAACTCCATCTTTAACCATGGGTATTTTGAGGATTTTCATTTTAAATGTTTTCAATTGCCATTTTGATCCAATTCCAAAAAATCAAAAAATTTCCAAAAAATTCTAAAAAATAATAAAAATTCTAAAAAATCATAAAAAATCCGTTTCGGCGTGAACCGTTTCGAACCCAAACCGTTTCGAGCTGAACCGTTTCGAACCCAAACCGTTTCGAGCTGAGCCGTTTCGACGCGAACCGTTTCGACCCGTACTGTTTCGAGCTGAACCGTTTCGAGCTGAACCGTTTCGAGCCGAACCGTTTCGAGCTGAACCGTTTCGACGCGAACCGCTTCGACCTGTACCGTTTCGAACCGAACCGTTTCGAGCTGAACCGTTTCGACCCGTACCGTTTCGACCCGAACCGTTTCGACCCGTACCGTTTCGAGGCACGATTCGTGTCGAAACGATTCAGCTCGAAACGGTTCGGGTCGAAACGGTTCGGGTCGAAACGGTACGGGTCGAAACGATTCGCGTCGAAACGGTTCAGCTCGAAACGGTTCGGTTCGAAACGGTTCAGCTCGAAACGGTTCGGCTCGAAACGGTTCGGCTCGAAACGGTTCGGCTCGAAACGGTTCCGCTCGAAACGGTCCGGCTCGAAACGGTCCGGCTCGAAACGGTCCGGCTCGAAACGGTCCGGCTCGAAACGGTTCGGCTCGAAACGGTTCAGCTCGAAACGGTTCAGCTCGAAACGGTTCAGCTCGAAACGGTACGGGTCGAAACGGTTCAGCTCGAAACGGTTCGCGTCGAAACGGTTCAGCTCGAAACGGTTCGGGTCGAAACGGTTCGCGTCGAAACGGTTCAGCTCGAAACGGTCCGGGTTCGAAACGGTTCGCGCCGAAACGGATTTTTTGGATTTTTTAGAATTTTTATGATTTTTTAGAATTTTTATTATTTTTTAGATTTTTTTTTTGATTTTTTGGAAATGGATCAAAATGGCAATTGAAAACATTTAAAATGAAAATTCCCAAAATACCCCTGGTTAAAGATGGAGTTTTTGGATGGAGTTAGTGCATGTGATCAAAATGACAACAAAAGGGAAAAGTCAGGGACCTAGAGGCAAAAAAAAACTATTTGGACTAAAATGGTAAATTTGGACAAAACTCAGGGACTAAAATGGCAATTTACTCATTTTTTTTAAAATAAAAGGTTTATATTATGTTTTTCTTATACAACTTGAGTTTAACATATCAAAATCTTAATTCTCAAAAATAGCAATATTAAAGACGACTACAAAATGTTGCACACCTAAAATACAAATAAGATGGCATAAAATTAAGTTAATAAAATTTAAACTATTTTCTTGAGTGATAAATCATCTTTCAGATACAAATAACCATATTAGTACTATTATTTACTATTTACCTGACTTTGTTTTTAGTCTTCCTTATACTACTCTCATCGAAACACGTTTATAGATTATATGGTCAAATAATCCTTTTTAGGGAGGTGGGGGCGCATAACCCGTAACCCTCCGAACACTAAAGAGTTGGCCGGGTCAAGTGGGTACATTGTTGTCAACCCGACTGAGTTGTGAACGTTTGGCAAGGCATGTGAACCCGAACGTTTTTTTGAGTGTGGGTTGAGCTAGGTGGGTGCCCCCTCCTATTTGAGTTGAAGTGCTTTGAATTGGGTTAAATAAGAATTCAATTGGTTGGTGGAGTGAGTTGCTAGGTGGGTGCCCCCTCCAATCTTAAGGCAACATCTCTCATGTTCAATGAACGATATGAGACTTGCCTAAAATGTTACAAACACTCTCCTTAAAGAGTGGTAGTTCTTGTTACGACGTCATTTATAACGACACATAACACACGGTCCACAACCAAAATCCGTTGATGATCTTTAAGATTATTAGTTCTTTATTATGTTACCACATTTGTCGTATTCTAATCTTCTTTGTGAAATATCACTGGTGTTATTATATCAATTATATCACTGGTGTTATTAAAATGCAATCTCAGCTACGGTATTCTAAATATTTTTTCTATTTTTATTTTTACTTTACCAAACTCAAGAGTGTTTATACACAAGTTAAAAGTTAGCTACAGTAATTTAAATATTTTTTTATTTTTATTTTTACTTTACCAAACTTGAGAGTGTTTATACAAGTAAAAAGTGTATAATGCACATTTTATTGTCTTTTGGTATATTTTTATATTACATGCATTTTAAAAAACTTATTTTTATCTTTTTCTAACCAATTACACTTATGAAATGTACGATCAACCAACATTTATCGAATTTGAAAAAGGGTTATTGGATTTTATCACCCCTAACTATTGGCTATTGGCCACTGCCACCCCCAACTATCACTTTGACGCCCGCCACCCCTAACTTAACACTTAGTTTGTTCTGTCACCACGTCGTTAACTGATCACTAACTTTTGATCCTGCTACTATACATTTGGGGTGTCCGAAGATCCCTAAAACCTTCCTAAGATCCCTATGACATCCCCAAAAGTATAGTAACGAGATCTAAAGTTAGTGATCAGTTAACGATATGGTGACAGAACATACTAAGTGTTAAGTTGGGGGTGACGGACGTTAAAGTGACAGTTGGGGGTGACAGCGGCCAATAGCTAATAGTTTGGGGTGATAAAATCCAATAACCCTTTGAAAAAAAAGTCTGAAAAGATGGTTCAATCCTCTTATTTTCTTTTCTCGAACCAAGAAATCCATGAATCAGGATTCTGCATACAGATAGATACAAATGGTTCAATGGGAGCAATAATACACACCCCACTACAATTTAACCAACTTCTTTTTAGTTTTTTAAGCAAATTTTATTTCTACTACACTTTAATAAATTTATCACATCATGAATCTCATTTTATCATCTTAGTAAAATGACATTTTTAAATTCGTTTTTTATACAACATTTCGATGTTAAACGATACATTTTCAAACCGAACACCCCGTCGTTATTTCTCATCGCAACACGCGTTCCGGTCACAATAGAGTGGTATAAAAGTAGTTTATATAGTAAAAAAACAATAAAGATGGAATACGAATGTTGCATGTTTTGTTTGTATTGCATGTTTTGTTTTTATATGTGAAATGGGAAAATTGAAGTGTCATTGTCCATGATCACGTGACAATCACATGCTTACGTCTTCTTTCTTCTTTCTTTTTATCTTTTTGTTATATTATTATTAGTGTAAGTAAACTGCCACCATCAAAAAAAAAAAATTAAACAAATTACATTTTTGTTCATTTAGAGTATGGAAGCTAAAATACATAGTGTTGAGCCGGGGGAAAATTGAAGTGTCATTGTCCAATAGGAAGCACTCTCTCTATTTCTAGGGGTTGAGGTAAGGCTGTCTACATCTTACCCTTTTCAGACTATTAGTGGGATTCACTGAGTATAATGATGAAGAAGCTAAAATACATAGTGTCATTTATTTGAAGAATCGATAAGGGCAAATTGTTACTCAGATATTCTGAAATACACATAAAGTTTTCAAAATCAAAATCAAGAATCGAAAGTAAACACTATAGAATAATTCACCTCAACAACAAGTGAAGGCATTTGTACAATATTAGACGTTTGTGGTCATTACTCAACATTTCTTGTCACTACTCAAACAATTTGAGGGATTGTTGTCTTTTTATGAAATAATATTTTAAGTAAAAATATAAAAACTCAATATCATCTTAAGTTAACGTTCCAAATAAAATTTCCTTACCCACAATATACAAAAGGGTGCCATATGCGGTTTTCATGACTACTTGATGGGGTTAATGGATAGAACTAAAAAAAACAAACTTTTCGAAAGACAATATCGATGGTTTCCTTTCTGCGAAAAGAAGAGCGAAGCTTTCTTTATTAGACTATGTATTGTGGGCGTAAAAGGGCAGCCACACAGGTTGGGCGCTAGGTGCTCACACAGCCACACACTGTGCGCGAATGAGGCCAGGGTGGGCTCGTGGGTAGAGGTCTTTTGGGGTTTTTTTTTTTTTCAAATCGGTTCGGTTAAAAACTGAACCGGTTTTTTTTTCATTAAAAAAACCAGTTTTTTTTATAACTGGTTTCGGTTAGTAACCAGTTTTTTAAACCCGAAACAATCTTCTATCCCAACTGGCCGGTTTGTGCCAAAAAAAAAGAAAAAAAAATAAAAGAAAACTCTTCCTCACGTGACAATTTACCAATTTCCTCATTCACACATCAAGAAAGATAATGAAATTCCCACACGAATAAAACTTGATTTATTCGTAAATTCCGTTTTCATGCACTTTTAAAAATTTTATTATGAGCCAATACTTTTTATTTTTTATTTCATTTACAAAATCAGAAATATTTATATTCATATAAATCAAATAAAATCCACAACAATCAAACAAACACACACACACACATATACATACAACCTTCCTATACGCATATCCCTCAAACACACACCAATCAATCATTCACACATATAGATACAACTTTCTGTACGTATTTCCATCCACCATGAAGGTTCATCCGGCACCTAACCGTCGCAACATCACCGTGCGTTACGACAACGCCGCCGTAATAAACCGCCGTCAAAAGAAGCTCCGGCGACTCCCACACATCTTCACAAAAGTTCTCGAACTTCCGTTCTACTCCGACGCCGATGTTTCCGTACACGAAACATCGGATTCGCTAAAGTTCGTCATCGGCACCGATGATGACGTCATCGGTGGTGAAATCGGTGCGCGCGCAATTGAGATATGCTCCGGTGTGACGAAAGTTGTGGTCGGTGAGCCGGTTGATGAGGTGGAGGTTGACGTGTGGCGGTTCCGGTTGCCGGATTGTACGGTGCCTGAGCTTGCGACGGCGTCGTTTAGTGATGGGGAGCTTGTGGTGGTTGTTCCGAAGGATGGTGACTTGGATGGGGATTTGTTGGTTGTTGTATAGTGATTGAAAATTTGAAATTATTTGGTTTTGTTGAATCAAATGTTGTGAAATTGATTGATGATGTGTGTTACTTTTGATGATGAAATCTTCATCTTCTACATGGTTAACTATTATGGTGTTATCGACCCGTTATTAGCCTTGACTAGTCTTGAGCTCAACTCCTTTTAAGCTTCTATTCATAAAGCTTGGTTGTGTTATTATTGTTAGATAAGTATGTCTCTTTTACATTGGAGTCCTCTCCACCTTTGGTTTTTATTGCGACTTTCGTCCTTGAAAAGTGATCTCTAGGGATGAAAAAGGCAATATTTCAAACTTTTTGGATGAAAATGGCGTTTCAGGGTTAAAATTCGCAAAAATGGTCAAATCTCAGGGACGAAAATGACATTTTACTCTTTATAAATAACGTAATACATATTAGACTATGTGGTGTGGGTTAACACCCCTCATAACATAATAGTTAAAGTCTTAGGGTGAGGGGCACTCCCCTCTTAGGGGAGTCCCTTTTTTTACGCACACCCAATCAGGTTATGCCACGTCAACTCCCCTCTTAAACTCCCCTCGCACCCCAATTTGATGGCGGCACTCCCCTCTTAAGGGAATTGTTTTTTTATTCAAAAAAATAAATAAAGTTTTCATTGGTTGAAAATGAGGGTGGCCCCACCTTCTCTCTCCTACCTTCTTCGGTGTCTCCCCACCGATTTGGCCCCCCGATTTGGCTCACCGCCTGGATGGCGGCACCACCACCGATCGGCAACAATGGTCCCCGCAAGGGGTCACCGATTGTGCCCCGCTCCCCCTTAAAGAATGGGCTAGTTAAAACTCGTTATTTTTGTGACAATGATCTAACGAAGTGTAATGGTAAACCAGAACACTTGGTCTTATTAAGCTATTTTGTCATAATTTTATACATGGTGATAACAATTATAATATGATAATATATATAGTTTATAAAATTTGAGCTATTTGGATGTAGGTCTCCCTCTCTCTCTCCACTTTGTTTGATGCCCACAATCTGCCTAACCTTTTGTGTCCTTAGCAACCTACCTAGCACATGAACCATGGTATTGGTTGTTTTTGGTTTTAAACCTTGAATTGTTAATTTCTTTTGAGAAAAGCTTCAAACTAGAGATTCTTGATTGTACTAGTTTGTTTTCTACATAAATCAACCAAACTTGTGAAATATATATATATATATATATAGAGAAAGAAAGAAAACTCACTTGAGTTAAGAAAACTCAAGAAAACCTTATGTAAGTAATTTTTTTTTTCTAAAAAAAGTTAGAGGATGTAAGTTATATGTTATCAAACGTTTTGTAACAAAAAAAAAAACGCTGATGGGATTTTTTTTATAAAAATTTGTTAAAAATTCAGTTTTTTAGCATATATATAAAAACACTGAATTTTCAAAAATATATATAAAAAAACACTCGGCGCTTTTTTTGTTACAGAACATTCGATAACATGTAACTTACATTCCCTATTTTTTTAAAAAAAAGAGTTCGTTGCATAAAGTTTTCTTAACTTAGTGAGTTTTCTCTCTATAATTCTCGTATATACATATATTGCTATAGATTGCTATTCCTTTTGCCACATATTACCAAAAGATGACAAATGTTATCGGGTGTGGGGCCAACTTTCTTCTTGGATGGTGCCATTTAAAAGGTGTTGGAATGTGTGTTTAAACGATAACTCCTTATAAGTTACAAGTGATTGTCATCATCTTCTATTGTGTTGGCTATCTCTATCTTTGGAGGAATATGATGTGGATGAAATGGTTGTGTGTTAGGCTTTTGCTATGTATATTCTTTGCATCCTGAAGGGATAATAGTATTTCTCATCTGTCTTTTAACACATTGCCCACTCAGTGGCGTAACCAGCATTTTTTCCCTAAGGATTTAGAAATTTTCTAAGATTCGATTTAAATGATTCTACGAGTTCGATGACGAAATTTCTTTAGGTTACATGTCAAAATACACCTATATGTCAAAATTTTCCTTCCATGTAGCCACGCCCCTGCTCCCACCGGTTATGATTTTATCAACATATTATGACATATCGTCTGACATGACTTCAACGAAATTAGCATCACAAAGTGAATACATATAAGCTCCTAATGTTTAAAAATATGTTCATTTGAGGATGAACATATTGAAATCTGAATGATAACACTATTAAATATATGCAATTGTGTTCTTATGTGGTGTTTTAGCCTATCTATACTACCTTATTAAGAGAACTGAGTTTTCTACCTTTATGGTAATTTTACATTGTGTACACATATTGAAGCAACATGTACAAGAGAGCTAAGCTATGTTAGAGGGGTAAACTTGTGTATTGTCCAAAAATTTAAGACACTTTAGGGGCATTTTAGGGATTTCAGCACCTAATTAAGATGAAATGTAAAGAGTTTAACTTATTTGTTAGGGTAAACTTCCGTTTTGCTCCCTATGGTTTGGTCACTTTAACGGTTTTGCTCCAAACCTTTAAAAATAGTCATTTTACTCCCTGATGTTTTGGTTTTTTTGCCAGTTTGCTCCCCGCCTCTAACTCCATCCAAATTGTTTGTTTTTCCATTTTGCTCCCCGCAGGGAGCAAACTGGCAACAAAACCAAAACATCAGGGAGTAAAATGGCTATTTTTAAAGGTTTGGGGCAAAACCGTTAAAGTGACCAAACCACAGGGAGCAAAACGGAAGTTTACTCTATTTGTTATTCTAAATAAACAAGATTATCCCCATATCTAAAAGCATTCAATCAAGAACCCTAAAAATTATTCAAAAAAAAAAAACATCTATCCACTTCAGATTGATCAAAAATCAAGTGGGTAATCATAAAAACACAGACTTTGATGACCACAAATTAAAAAAAAAAAAACTTAAAAACATTATCCCCAAATCGGAAATTATTCAATCAAGAACCCTAATAAAGATGTACAAAACTGAAATTAGATGGTTAAAGATTAACCCCTAGATCAAACAAAAGAAAACCCCATAACAAAATCAAGTGAACCTAGCGAAAAAAACCAAAAAATATTTACTAATTTAAGAAAAAAATGACAAAAAACAAAATAAAAACAGAGTAAACACATTAGAAAGAAAGTAACATTACCTTAGCTTCATTCACGTTGATTTCATTACTGTCAGCCATGAATAATTGTGTTGTGAAGATCACATGGAATTGAAGCTGGAGCCTGGAGGATTGAGAAGACGATGAAGAAAGGGATCTGGTACAGAGTGGTGTTGTCATTGGGAGATGCTCTCATTTGAGAGAGAGAGATAAACGGGGGAGAGAGAAGGGTAAAGAGAGAAATATAAATAAATTAGTTCTTTTAATTATAGGGGTAATTTGGTCATTTAACAAAACTTAACAATAGAATTCTAACTGTATTAGAAAATTGGACTCAAATGGTTAAGAAAAGTGGCTATAGGGACTCAGAGCGTTAAACATTTTGATTTTGGACTCAAGTGGTTAAAACCCCTAAAACACAGGGACTCAAAAAGTAATTTACCCAATGTTTTGGGTTAAAAGTAAAAAAACATATATTTTGGGTTAAAAGTAATTTATTAAATACTTTTAAGTTAACAATAAAAAAACATTTTTTTTGAAAAACCCCCTAAACACTTAGTACAACAAGTATATGCCAAAAAGTGTTGCTAATTTATAGTGTATAAATTTGTGCATTGTTTTGAAGACTCATAATTAACGAAGACAAGGAGTCCATAAACGTAAATTTTTTACTCTTCTGCTCTCTTACCTTATTATATATAACGTCATTGATCCATTAGCTTATTGTTGCATCATTGTGGAGTGATTAACATTCAAATTATATTGTGCATTGTGTGCTTGTTCGTCTGCAATGGCTTCGGCCAAGGAGCATGTGGAGGAGATAAGTTTTCAATCGGGAGAGAACCGAACCCGTTGACGGAAGATCTTCATCAGGTTGTGAACAGAAGACTCTGCCTACAGAACTTTACGCAAAGGATTTGCACTTTTCGATAGAGCTAATTCAGGGATTTATTTCATTTATTATTGTTTACTTTCTTTACTTTGTTATGGTATATAGTTTAACGAATTTCAATAGTAATTTTATTTGAACTTATGTGTTAATGTTCGTTGTTACCTGAACTTTTTGAATCTGATTGTAATTTACATTTGGTGATACGTCAACGTTCTGAACATATATATAATGCTTGTGACAATTATTATTAACGGGTTATATTCGCAAACCCAAAACTTGATTACTGATTAAAGTGTTGTGGTCTCCGCCACAACACACGCGCACCCCACTACTTTATTTGAAGTAGTGGTTAGTACAAGCACCAACTATGTAAAACCAAATTATGGTTTATATTTACATTTTGTATTTCATTTAGAAAAATATGTAAAATCCCAATATTAGCATTTATAAAGGATTCATTTGGACATGTATTAGCATTTGTCAATGCTTCGTATTCAAATTCTATGACATCACATTCAAAATGAACATTTAGTTTTGGCTTTACTTGAAGGTTAATTAGTGTCTGCCAAAATATTGTGGATTGTCCCTTTGTGCAATATTACCCATTTGGAAAGAGGTTTAACCCGCCACAAAGGGCGTGATCATGGTCGTCAATTAAAAAAAACAAATAAAATAAATGGGGCAAACGGGTTACACCAACACATTATGTTTAGCTAAATATGTTACTGGGTTTGACCCGAGCTTGTTTAGAGTAAACCTCAACCCACAAAATAAAAACCATTGCTTATATAAGATTATGTGTTTACTGATAGTATGATACCAATAGCATCTTTGAATTATAAATTATATAAAAATGGGCAAATAACTCAAGTGGTAATGTTTGATAGGCGTTATAAACATATTGCATACATCCTCTTTATCTAAGCAATCACCAATAAAGTATCACGAGCAACTCAGTTTTTACTCCAGAGTGCTTTTTTCCATTTTGTACATAATTATGTTGTATTGCAATTTTTTATCCCGCTGCAACGTGCGGGTCATGGTCGCAAAAGTCGCTAGGCGCTTCCTAGTCGGAGTCGGGTGTACTCGGGAAGTATTCGGCCTAGGCGGAGAGTACTCGGGGAGTAATTGGCCTAGAGGAGGAGTACTCGTGCCTCGGCAACCTACCTTGTAGCGAGTACTCGGGGAGTACTCGGCCTCCGAGACCTTGTTTTACAACCATGGTGCGGGTAAACCCACTAGTAAATGAATAATGCATGTAGCGCCTAATCACCTAATCAGCCGCTTCCATTGCGGCGTGCAGCGCCCTTCATGCTAGAGCTGGCAGTCTTCACGCTCTTTCACAACACATATCCTTATCTCCGTGTCAGTTTTCAAATACACTTGCTTAGAATTTTCTTGTATAAAAAAACAGACCACACGAGCCAAACTATTAAACGAAAAATAGTTTCGTATACAGGCTATCTCATATTAGTCCTATTAAACACACTAACGCAGCCAGTACGCCGTGTAACTCATACTAAAGCCCAAAAAATGTCTGACTTTTATAGTTTTCTAATTATTAATAACAAGAAAAAATATGATAATTATTATAGTAGGTTGGTTTGCTGTTGAAATAATAGTAAAAAGCAGCAGCAGCAACAATAAATACACATAAAAATTCATCATTTATCCATTTCAAACAACAGCTTCCTTCTAACATGAAATCAAAAACATGCTGGCAAGAACATCAAATAAAAGACTGTAACAGTATAACCATAAAATGAGAACTTTAACCCAAACATTCAAAACTGATGACAATAAAGATCCATTAAAATGTCTAAGCCCAGAACGTAACCTGATTTCAAAAAAAACAAAACACCTTATCTCTTCTTGGACACACCAACGGTCTTTCCCCGACGACCAGTGGTTTTGGTGTGCTGTCCACGCACACGAAGACCCCAGTAATGACGAAGACCACGATGGTTCCTGTCAACAAGCCACATGAAACCACATTCAGTATTTTATAACTCGAAAAGAACCTTCAAATGAATCGTACAAAACAAAAGGTTCGGTTAAATATGTCTGATGTTGATATGACAAAATAGCAAAACAAGCAGACCCAGTAACATAATTGTTTTAAAACTTATTATTTTAGTAACAAAAATTGGCAAAAAGTGAAATATCATTTATACAAAAACAATTTGATTTTATAAAGTTGCAATAAACTATTAAAATATTAAGCATCCAATCCTATTTTGATAAGAAAAGTATATTACAAATGACCCGTCTTGACAAACTAATAAATATTTTCCGTTTTAAAATAAAGCGTTGACTATAAAGATTCTTTCTTATTATATGTTTTAGAGTGAATTTCATGGATTGTCCTTTATCTTTATACTCATTTTCAGGCGATGTCCTTTATGTTTAAAATTGACGAGTTTTATCCTTTATGTTTTCATATCATACACGTTTTGTCCTTTAGGCCTAACCTAGTTAGTTTTTTCAGTTAAATTTGGTTATGTGCTTTGCACATGAGGGCATTGTTGTCAATTCAAAGGTTTAAGAAGCTTTGAGCTGTAAATCTGCCGTTGAATTTACCTTTGAATTGACAAAAATGCCCTCATGTGCAAAGCATATGACCAAATTTAACTGAAAAAAACTAACTGAGTTAGGCCTAAAGGACAAAACGTGTATGATATGAAATCATAAAAGACAAAACTCGTCAATTTTGAACATAAAGGACAGCGCCTGAAAATGGGTACAAAGATAAAGGACAATATTGTTAGAAAAATAACCAACCCTATAAACATGTTTAACCCTTACCCATATTAACTTTTGGATGGAAGATACTAAACTCGTTTGAGATCTAAAAACTACACAACCCAAAACAATCAATTTATTATGAAATTATGACCAACCTGATCTTCTTCAACCGCTCAAGATCATCTCTCAATTTCATGTCAAGAGCATTTGATGTGACTTGCGAGTACTTCCCGTCCTTGTAATCTTTCTTCCTGTTCAAAAACCAGTCTGGGATTTTGAATTGGCGTGGGTTAGCCACAATTGTCATCAGATTATCTATCTCAGCACTTGAGAGTTCACCAGCCCTAGAAACACAAGTGGGGTCAGAACAAAACATCAGTTCAACATAATCTAAATATCAGTTATATTTCTATCATCGCATAATATATTTCTATCATCGCATGCCCAAAATTCAGATGTAAAAAAACCTCTATATCTAATTTAAGAAATATGCACACACGTATATAATATATATATATATAGGGTAAGGTTCATGCGAGAACCACCCTTATTGCGAGAACCGCGAGAACCAATGTGAACACAAAATAAAATCTAAAAAAAAATCAAAAAAGCACTCAAAATTTTTTTTTTAATATTTTTTAACAAAAAATCGCTATATTTCGTTCCATAAAAAAAAAAAAAAAAAAAAAAACTTTTTTTTTCGAGTAACAGTTATCCATGCACATGTGCATATGTATCATTACTTCAACAAATTCGGTAATACATTATCAGGAATAGACAATTGCACTTTAATTTACAATACCATTAGTAATACACTACTTTTTACATTACCAATATTCAAAATGCACATGTGCATAATTAGGTATAACCATGATATAACGTGTTTTGGTACAAAAAGTTTGTGATTTTGAATGGAGAAGTAGACCCATATGCATGTTTTTTGGTTAGTTATATCTAGTGGTTGATGGTTTGGTTATAGTTGTCAATTTTTTATGTAATATGTTGATTGGATGGTATAAATGGTGTTTACATACATGTAATAAAGTGAAAATATTGTTAATGGTATTGTATTATGGATGGTAGAAGGTAATGGTATTGTATTATGGATGGTAGGAGGTAATGGTAGTGTATTATGGATGGTATGATAGATGAAAGGGAAAGTGTATTCAAAGTGGTGTACCAAAACACCTTATTTCATGTTGATACATATAATGCACATGTGCATTTCTAATATTGGTAATGTAAAAAGTAGTGTATTACATATGGTAGTGTAAATGAAAGTGCAATTGTCTAATATATGTAATGAATTACGGAATTTGTCAAAGAAATGACAGAAATGCACATGTGCATGCTTGTGTATTATGGATGGAATGATAGATGAAAGAGAAAGTAATGTACCAAAACACCTTATTTCCTGTTGATACATATAGATGCACATGTGCATTTCTAACATTGGTAATGTAAAAGATAGTGTATTACACGTAGTAGTGTAAATGAAAGTGCAATTGACTATTATTTGTAATGAATTACGGAATTTGACAAAGAAACGACACATATGCACATGTGCATGGATAACTGTTACTCGAATTTTTTTTTTTTTTGAAATTTTTTTTTATTTTTTTTATTAACAAAATATAGCGATTTTTTCAAAAAAAATAGTAAAAAAATAAAAAAAAAATTTTTGGGTGTTTTTTAGATTTTTTTAGGAATTACTGTTTGTGTTCACACTGGTTCTCGCGGTTCTCGCAATAAGGGGTGGTTCCTAACGGATCTTTGTCCTATATATATATATATATATATATATATATAACCTCTATGCACAGCCTACAGAGCTCTATGTAAAAAACCCCAAAGCTCAATCTATGCTCTTGTAGAAAAAGCAAACATCGTGCACCTGATATGTCATAAACGCCTAACACGTCAGAAGTAATCCCTCTCTCGCTTAAGTGGGCATTGTGCCTAGGTACACTTTTTTAAAAGTAATTTAAGTTCAAAATGATCCTAAAGTCATATCATATGGACCAGTTTCTACACAGTAAAGGCCCATAACTCATTCAACCATAGTTATTAATAGCGAGAAGAGTACCCGCATAGCAAATAGCGTAGGGTAGTGCTCATGTGTCGCTATATAATTGGTAGCAACAAATTGCGAAAATAGCAGATTTTTAAATTTTTTTCTATTTTCTTTTAACTTTTTGGTAAAATATACATAAAACTATTCCTAAAGTTTTCTTCTAGTGTATCGCTAAATGTGATATAGCGCCCCCTATTTCATCGCTATCGCTACACAGCGTACAGGTAGGTTGTCGCTATTGTCCGCTATTCGCTACTAACAACTATGCATTCAACATAATTATTTGTAGAGCAAAAAACAAACAATCCAAACCATATCAAACACAATTTGACAAAAATCTCTTCAAAATAAAGAACGGTAGCCAAAAATCTAGAGATTTCAATTTTCATTCTGCAATTCTCCAAAAATAAAAGCATATCCTAGAGCACAAAACTACAAGCAACAATACAGTTAATTCAACAATGCTTAGAAAGATACACTTTAGTGTCAAATAGGAACATAGTTATAAATAACTAATCTAAAGTACTGATAATTCGAAACAATTCAATCAGTAGCAATTAAGAGCACAAAAAACATTCACATATTAACTCAACAAATTACAGATCAATCATCAAACATACAAATGATAGAAGAAATTAACTACCTCTTGTTCATATCAACGTCAGCCTTTTTGCAGACGATATTAGCAAACCGACGACCAATACCTTTAATACTGGTCATAGCGAACATAATCTTCTGCTTTCCGTCAACGTTCGTGTTCTGCACACGAAGAATGTGCTGGAAATCTTCATTTGCGACTAGCGACTGCAAAATTGATGAAATTACAACAACACGCAACAGAAAACGGATCAATAACTGAAATAATGAAAATATGATGAAGATAGAGATTAAGGTTTTGAAGGATGTGAAGATCACCATGATTACAGTCGGAGTTGCAGGTATCGGCGGCTGAAGCTCCGGGAAGATGCAGTCGCTATAATAATGGAAACCCTAGGTTTTGGTTAGGGGTGTGGAGGTTGTGTTAATATGGTTTTAGCTGTTAGCGGCCCAGGCCTTTTGTTGTAAATTGGGCCAAAATAAAATTGGGCCTGTTAAAAAAACTTATTTTTACATTAATAATAACTAGATTGTTTTCTCGCGCGTTGCAGCGGCACGTTATCGCGGACATTTAATTAGTGTCTTTTAGGTTCGTTATAGTACTGGTACGATACATGCACTCGGTATATAAATCAATACGTGTTTTACATCTACCGAAACCGAAAAAACGAACACTGGTACCGACGACGATGTTGTCCACACGGTATCAATCACTTCAGATCGTCACGGTATTGGTAATAATATCCGTTTATAATCGCAGAGTTGTATAAATAAAAATATCAGAACCGGGAACCATAAAAATGAATACAGGTAGATATACCAATATTGTTCGGTAGGATACGTCAGTTTACCAAAAGCAAAACCAATAAAAATAAGTACCGGTTTCGCTACTGATGATGTTTGGTCGGTTTAGATTTGGTTAACTACAGTAGCGGCATAAAACTTATTACCAAACAGAAACCAAACAAATGAGTACATGTACAGGTACCGATGTTGTTCGGTAGGATGTGGTAACGATACGATGTCAATTTATCAAAAGCAAAAACAATATAAATAAATATTGGTTTATTGGCAGCAAACACAATATAAATAAATGTTAGTACCAATACATATAGGGGCACAATATCCGTTTCAATAAAATTTATACTGCAAAAAACAATCAGTTTTGGTTCAATTTAGTACGATAGTGACACATTATCCGTTTTCAATAGATTTATACTGCAATGTTAAAAAAATAATCATAGAACGCAAGTTGTTAGAAAATAATAAAATTATATGATAAATAAAATATTATTAAGAAAATTAAAACAATTGCTTAAAAATTAAAAAATCACTATTCATAGCAAGTTTATTTTAATATGTATAAAATGAAGGGCAAACATTGGGGAATTTTGTTCTAACCCGGAGTAGATAGGTGCTAATCAAACTAAATATATTTGCTTGGAGAACGGAAATGGGTCGAATTTTAAAGCCAGATGCACTTGCAAAACGAAACATCATGTCTGTGTTCGTTTTGCAGTGAAACTAACGAATCGACAAGCCACATTCTTATTGGATGTTCAATGATCCCATTCATTTGGCATTGAATGAGTACGTTGTGTAATATCTCACCAATCTTTGCCTTCACCATTCGAGATCTTTTGGTGCATTTGACGGGCTAGTAACGAACTCGTCTTCAATTACCAAAGATGATTAGGGTGGAAGGGGTACTCCCCAGACCCCACATGGGAGTGGTAAACTTTTCCCCTAGCCAATCCTGTCATGTCAACTTTCCTCTTCACTCCGCATTTTACACTCAAACACTAGGGTGATCCGCACATGGAGAATGGTAAACATATTTAAAAAAAAATAAACGTGTGATTAGTTGGAAGAGAATAGGATACACCGTTAACTCTCTCTCTCTCCTCTTCCCCGCATCGGTGACTACTCCCCTTCCACCCTTAAAAGAAAAGAGCCTATACAAGACCATATTCAAGTACGAAGCCTACGCGACATGGAGAGTTGGCTTTAAGGATAATTTAGTCCTTTCTCACTTGAAACAACTTCCCCATTGATTTTCAAATGACTATAACTTTTTCATACGTTAATATCTAAAAAAATACATGGTATTAACGAACATTTCATTCTCTTTAATTCGAGTAGCCTATTGCTATAGTTTTCTTTAAAAAAAATTACATGATTTTGAATACACATTATTCCATTACGTGATTTTGAATACCCAGCACATGACTACTGATTTTGAATATCCATTACGTGATTACACATTCAACACAAACCATTACGTGATTACACTTTCAATGTAAATCAATTTCTTGATTACACATTCAATATAATTTGTTATAACTACTGTTATTACAATTATGCTTATAACGTAATTACTTAGTGTGTTTAACATGAAATACTATAATGAACCAAGTAATCACGAAATGGGTATTTAAAATCACGTAGTCACTTAATAATACATAGTCAGCTATTGTTACGTAATTAAGTAATCACTTAGTGTGATTTCATATTCTATAATGAAATCCCGTAATCGGTATTCGAAATCACGTAGTCATGTGCTGAGTATTCAAAATCACGTAATGAGTATTCAAAATCATGTAATTTTTTTCTAAGAAAACTATAGAAATAGGCTGCTCGAATAAAGCGAATGAAGTGCTCGTTAGTACGTATTTATTTAAAAAAAAATTAACATATGAAAAACTTATAGCCGTTTGAAAATCATGACGGTGAAGAGTTCAAATGAGAAAGAACCAGAATACCCCTTTCTCTATTTGTTTCATCAATTGTTTTAACCTTAAATTTTCCACAATGTTTAATCCATATCATGTGTAATTAAGGTGTGGCATGGTCTAAGCTTCGTGCTATTTATGCCCTTTTTTAATGAATGAAATCCTTATTGCTGTTCAAAAATAAAAATAAATAATAAAATAATAATAATATTTAGAACTATTTTAGTATTTATCTCATGCACTTTATTAGTTTTTTTTTAAAGTATAAATATAAATATGTGTGTGTTTGTGTGTATATATATATATTGTTTTATAAGGTATAAAGTAAGTCAAACGTGTGTATTAACACAATTCCTACAATTCCTACAATTCATAATCATAGCTAAAGTGGATCAAATGATCACCCAGAATAATCTGGTATACAAAAATTTTCTGAAGTTGGTAGAAGTATACAAAAAGTCAATCAACTCAAATATACGTACTTGTAATGATAACTTGTTACTTATTTTACTTGTTTGATGAATTAAGAATGGTCTAAACAAGTTTAAGGGGATTTAACATAATAAACTAAGCTTGAGGGAAACTTTTTCATGTAACTTTCACAAGTTTACTTTATCACCTATGAATTGACGGTAATTTTTAAATTAATTTCCAAAATGTTATATATTTATGGTTTTAAAGGATCGATTTAGTTTGTGTTAATGATAGTTACCTTTCAAAAAAAAAAGGATCGATCTAGTTTGTATGTAAACCGAATCAGTCGTTTAATATTTTTTTTTATATTTGAAATATATATATGCATGAGTATGTTTTATAATTACAGATAGAATGGTCAAACTAAAATAGAAGACATCATGCTATATTAAAAAATAAATTACATTACCAGTATGCCAATTTGGCTGTACAACATGAGCATATGTGCATCACACCCACAAGAACATCATCAAGACAACTAACTACATATCATAATGTTTAAAAGACGACGACCTCTACGACCTTTGTGTGATGCCCAAACACAAGTAAACCTAAGGACTCGACTATCAGCAACATGATCAATAGCATGAGTTGCTCCCGACTAAAATCTATAAAAATCACCCTGCAAATTTACAAAATACGCCACTGGTTAATACACTCTAGAACCAACTAATTGCATCAAATCAAGCAAAAAATAACAAGAGTTAATTACTGTTTTCGTCCCTGTGGTTTGTCAAAAATCACTATTTCAGTCCATTAGTTTAAAAAATTGCGATTTCAGTCCCTGTGGTTTCACTTTCGTAACCATTTCAGTCCACCTCGTAACCATTTCAGTCCCTGTACTTACAGAATAAATGGATTGAAATGGTTACGAAAGTGAAACCACAGGGACTGAAATGGTTATGAAAGTGAAACCACAGGGACTGAAAACGCAATTTTTAAACTAATGGACTGAAATAGTGATTTTTGACAAACCACAGGGACGAAAACAGTAATTAACTCAAATAACAAACATACGCAAAATGGTAAGATGGTAATACGCAGTTTACCTTAAGCATTAACATCATCTTGGAGTCCAAAATATGCCGTGATTCTCGAAACCATTGTGTGCTTGTCACATGTTAATTAAGCTCAAAGATCGTATTAACTCTATATATGAAAATTAATTTACAAACATAATATATATATAAAAAGCCGCCCGTATGAAGCGTCCAAAACGAATTGGTTGATTATTGTTATTATTAACATGCAACCGTTTATATTGTTTCATCACGTACTGAAGTCGATCCAACTGGCAGACACCTACCTGCAAGTTAATGGGTCAAATAAATATACACTGCAAACAAAACACTTTTTTATGGAATTTATGCCCCAAAAAAAATCAAGGGTAAAGTGCATAAAAAAGTAAAAAAAAAACTTGTGATCTCTAAAAATAAATTTTACAATCATTAATTACCTTTGGTTGACAAAATGGAGTCACAGTATGCCGAAAGGTTGACTTTCACAGGTTTTGGAATCAGTAGAATCATCACTAACGATATGCACATCGGTCTCAACTGCAGTAGGGTGCAGATTCAAGTCAAATGTGTTTTTTAAAGCCAATATAGAAGTCAAATGAGACGGTTTGACTTTGACCCCAGGAACACCGTCATTCTCAACATCTAACGTCAACTCTGGTGATTGATGATTCCCACAAACCACAGAATCCGTAGAACACGGGTCAGCCGTGCAATCATGAAACAACTCCGAGTCAACAGAAGTTTGACCGTCTGTATCGCACGGAAAATCATTCTTTACTGGTAAATTTAGGTCACATAAGCCGTTGACACCATTGGAAGCAGTTATTTTATCATCAATAACATTTTTCCCGACAGTAGCTTCTTCTGTTTGTTCATAACTAATGCCAGCTGTACGAATAGGTGTTTGGTCGTAATCAATTGCGTTCGATGAAGTGGCTTCAAGTTGGGGGTTATTTTCGTCTTTTGGCTCACGATCAATAACATCTTTCTCTACCCCTGCTGCATTTGATTTAGGTTTCGGATGAGCAAACAAAAAACAAACATTTATGGAGTATTTGATGTTTTAGGTTAGGAGATTATGAGTACCTGCAAATGGACTATGATCCGCATCACGATACTGAAATTGTAGAAGCGGTTTTTTAAGCATAACGATACCGGGAAACACAAGCATGCACATGCGTTTCATTGCTTGCTTTTTTGATTCTTCAAGGGGTGTGAAACCGAATGCAGCGGTCCATGTTTGCATAAGTGCAGGGATGGCGGGAATTATTAATTCTTCCACACCAAGAGAAGAAAGAGTCTGAAGATTAAAGAATAGATAATTAAATATAAATTTTTATTTGAGTTAATTGCCCGGATGGTCCCTGTGGTTTCACGTTTTTTCACGTGTAGTCCCCACCTTTCGGAAATAGCAGGTATGCTCCCTGTGGTTTGTCATTTTGTTACTTGGATAGTCCCCTGACATTTACTCAGGGGACTATCCGAGTAACAAAATGCAAACCATAAGGAGCATATCTGTTATTTCCAAACTAACTGACATCTACTCAAGGGACTATCCGAGTAACAAAATAACAAACCATAGGGAGCATACCTGCTATTTTCAAAAGGTGGGGACTAAACGTGAAAAAACGTGAAACCACAGGGACCATCCGGGCAATTAACTCTTTTTATTTTGTATGGAAAAAGAAACTTGTTCCATGTTTTTGTGATTATCATTCAATTCTGTCAGTGGTTAACCTTCTTCATACACAAAAATTGACGTTGCATTTGTATAAACATGATGATTAATAGTTGTCATTATTTATTTTACTCGTTTAAATATACCAGCTTCATGTTTGACTAACTGAACTTAAAAGAAATAGTAAAGTACACGGATGGTCCCTATGGTTTACCAAAATTTTGGATTTAGTCCCTAGCTTTTCAAAAGTACAAGGATGGTCCCTGGGGTTTGATCATTGTAACACATTTAGTCCCCAGCCAACAAATCTAAAGGTTTCAGCAGGTCCAAGTTAGGGACTAAATGTGTTACAAAGTGCAAACCACAGGGACCATCCACGTACTTTTGGCAAAGTTGGGGACTAAATGCGTTACAAAGTGCAAACCACCGGGACCATCTGTGTACTTTTGGAAAGCTAGGGACCAAATCCAAAATTTTGGTAAATCATAGGGACCATCCATGTACTTTACTCTAAAATAAAATAAAACGAAGCAAAGTAGAATTATCTAATATGGAGTCTAAACTCTAGTCGGCTTCTTAGATAAAAGTCATCTGTAATACTTCATACAAAACATGTTTTTAGTTATATTAAGAAATTGAGGCCGGTTATTGTACAATTGCCCTTAACGTACGAAGCGTACGCTGAGCAGTTTCAACATGCTGATTTTTTTTCCTTAACATGCGGAATTTTTTTTATCAACATGCGGATGTTTTCCTTACCACGCGATTTTTTATTTTTTTTCCACATGCGATTTCTTTTGTTTTCAACATGCGACTTTCTTTTTTTATATATACATGCGGATTTACCTCCCCAACACAAATCCGCATGTTGTAAACCCAATATCCGCATAACAGCGTACGTTAAGCCCAATTGTACAGTACACTTATTCTCTCTCTCTCTATATATATATATAGGTTTAGGTTCTTGTAAAAAGGACATTTTTCGTGATAAGTGTGAGAAGGCATAGGAATTAACATGTAGGCATCATGTTTTGGACTTAGGCATGACGTTTTGGGTTGTTGTGGCAAGAGAAAACACCAAACATAATAATTTAAGACACAATGCATTGAATTCTAGGCTTAAAACTTAAAACACCATGCCAAGAACGTTAAGTAGTGTGTTTTATTTGTGTTTTAAATTTCATGCCTAGAATTCGTTGCATTGTGTCTTAAATTGTGATGTTTGGTCTTGAGAACGCTAAATATTGCGAGAACCTCAAGAACGAATGAGAAAACCGATTAAAACAATTTTTTTAAGATAGTCCTCATTGTAATTAAAGTACAACATCAAATAATTCATTTGTCCTCTCAAAATCACTCTTATTATATTTTTTACACAATTGTAAATAGCAAACTTACACATGTGTAAATTTTCTTTATTTACGAATTCACGTAAATATAAACGTGTAAATTAAATTTCTAATATTGTATTCGAATAATAATAATAATAATAATAATAATAATAATAATAATAATAATAATAGTAATAATAATAATAATAATAATAATAATAATATTGAATTTGAATTGTTTTTGAATAAAGTTCTCGCGGTTTTTTCATTCGTTCTCACGGTTCTCATTTAAACCTTCCCCTATATATATGTATAACTTTTTTTAAGAATAAGTGTACTGTACAATTGGGCTTAACATACGCTGTGAAGATATAACATGCGGATATATTGGTACTTATTTCCAAACCACTAAAGGTAAAACTTTAATCATAAAAATCCTGACCAAAAGTGTTTCCGGTCAACCAGGCTCGACCCTTTTAGACCCGTACAAAAAATTACACATTTGGATCAGAATCCAATTTTAACCTGACCATTTTGCCGCCTCCATTTTTAACACTACCAATCAGCTTACATCAATTCAACAAAACAAAGAAATTAAGGCTAAAGTACAAGGTATCAAATAAGGTTGACATACGCATTCGATGGCATCCAGAAGCCTACGACACATTCCTTGACGTCTATACATGTGTCGAGTTCCAATAAAAGGCATTTCTGCTAACTGATACCCATGTATCCTGTCACAAGTTATACTAAAATTGTAAGTAGTTTTTAATTAAGATCTTTAGTATGACATATTAGCAGGGGAGTTGAAGATAGTAACCGTATGGATGCTGCAGAGATAAATTCATCACCCTTCTCCAAAACCGCGGTTAAGAAGCCAGCATAATTCAGTCGCCTGAAGTTTGAGCTGACAAAAGGATCCCAATATATGAGGTGAGCACATAAGGCCGGAGGGTATGGAGGGCGCCACCGTGCCACATCACCACCCATAGCGCCCCCCTCGGCGCCACCACCCACACCCTGCTAGTTAAACCGGGGCGCCATTGATGGGGCTTTACCATGGTAACGAGGAAGAAGGGAGGGGGCAGGTGGGGCCCACATCATTTCATCCAATAACATTTTTTTTTTATTTTGTTTAATAGGGGGCGTTATCCCACACCCTGCAAGTTAAGAGAAGGCGTGATAAAGCCCCCTGGCTGATGTGGATCCTAGGTGGCGCTGACGTGTCCTGATAAAGCCCCTAGGGGCTTTATCCCACACCCCATAGCCTAAGTATGATAAAGAATTACAAATAATAACATAATAATATAATGATAATAATATCTAGAGTTGGGTCAAATGGGTCGTTTTTTGTATGGGTTGGACAGATTGGTTAACCCGAAGGTTTTTTTCCAAGAATCACGGGTGCTTTTTGAATAATTAGGATAGTCAAATATTACTATAGGATTATATTATTCAGCTTTCTTTTAATCTTTTAGAAAAAAATTATTTATAAGGTTTTATGCATTTTAACAAGTAAAGTACACGAGTGGTCCTTGTGGTTTACCAAAACTTTGGATTTGGTCCCTAACTTTTCAAAAGTACATGGATGGTCCCTGTGGTTTGCACTTTGTAACGCATTTGGTCCCCATCCAACAAATCTAAAGGTTTTAGCATGTCCAAGTTAGGGACTTAATGCGTTACAGAGTGCAAACCACAGGGACCATCCATGTACTTTTGGAAAAAAGCCGGGGACTACATGCGTAACAAAGTGCAAACCACAGGGACTTTGAAAAGCTAGGGACCAAATCCAAAATTTTGGTAAACCACAGGGACCATCTGCGACTTTACATGCGCTTTACCCGTTAGAGATCTGAAAAATTTAGTTTGACCTTATTCATAAGTTGATGGGTCAAAACGTTAACATCTAATAATATCCAAATCACGCATCTGGATACCTTGTAACTTTGTAAGTATATGTGGCAAGACGGTTGGGGCGTGTAACAGGTCAAAATGAGTCTTTCACGCTTTCTGGTACATTTATTTATTTGATAAGTGATTAGTGTACTACATATGATTGCAAAAACTGAATATTAGAATGATAATCTATTTTTTATTCAGAATATTATAAACACTTAATTTATCACATGCTACTTTAAATAAGTTTACAATAGCGGTTACAATTGTTAATTTATCACATTTAATTTTAATAAGTCAACCGATTTGTATCAAACATTCAAACTAAATATAATAATTCAACTTACCCACAATTGTAAACAACATCATGGATTATGCTGGTCCCACTTCTCTCATCAACAATTGGCACAAAACATTCATCCATAACAGAGAGTGCAACCGCCAATTTGGAATTGTGTTCAACCTTTAACCGAGTGTCATGAACACCTTGGTCAACATCAGAACGTTGAAGTAGAGTCCAAGATAATCCGTCTTCAAGCTCATGTTTCACCCCAAGATACGTTTGCAGTCGCTCAAAGAGCTAGTAAAGCAGCAATATCAGATCAACATGTTTCATACATAAAAAAAATAATAATTTAGGAAAAATTACAAGTTTTGTCCTTTATCTTTATACCACTTTTCAGGCGGTGTCCTTTTTAACGAATGTTGACAGGCGGTGTCCTTTACTAGGTATTTTGTTGCAAGTTTAGTCCTTTACACCCAACCCAGTTAAAAAACCCTGTTAATTGTTGACAGGCGGTGTCCTTTACTAGGTATTTTGTTGCAAGTTTAGTCCTTTACCTAGGTATTTTGTTGCAAGTTTAGTCCTTTACACCCAACAATTAACAGGGTTTTTTAACTGGGTTGGGTGTAAAGGACTAAACTTGCAACAAAATACATATTAAAGGACACCGCCTGTCAACATTCGTTAAAAAGGACACCGCTTGAAAATTGGTATAAAGATAAAGGACAAAACTTGTAATTTTTCCAATAATTTATGGTATCGAACAACATACCTCCTGACATTTTCTTCCACAAAAAGGTAGTCGATTATAATCAGTATATTCAGCTTCAACTTCTTGTAAGCACGATTGGTGGACTGTTGGATTCAAAAACTTGTTAGCTATATACGATGAATTATGTAGTCATTCAAGAAAAAAGGCACTTGTTTAGTTAATCATTATTATATACCAATGACATACATTTTTCCTCACACAAACAGCATGAGAGTATTTGAGAGGTAACTGCATCATGAGAGTCTTCCACTTGAGGGTTATTAACGGAAACCACTCCACAGAATTTGCACGTGCAGTAGATGCAGTTCCACTCCCCCGAGGGAAAATTCTACAACACATAAACCACAATTATGAAAAATTTATCTTGTAATCTTTACAATATTTTTAAGTAACATGCCATTTTCGTCCCTGAGGTTTGTTCAGTTTTGCTACTTTCGTCCAAAGGTTTGTTTTTCCGCATCTGGATCCAAAAGGTTTGAAATCTTGCCATTTTCATCTGGCTCCTTAACTCCATCAATTTTTCATCGTTAAATCAGGGATATTTCCGTCTTTTGTGTTATCTTAAAGGGAAATTCGGTCGTTTTCATGACCACCACTCGGTGGTCATGCAAAAAGACCGAATTGCCCTTTAAGTTTAAAAAGACGAAAATACCCCTGACTTAACGGAGAAAAATGGAAGGAGTTAACGAGCCGGATGAAAATGGTTGTGTTATCTTAAAGGGCAATTCGGTCTTTTTCATGACCACCACTTTGAGAGTGGTGGTCATGCAAAAAGACCGAATTGCCCTTTAAGTTAAAAAATACGAAAATACCCCTGACTTAACGGAGAAAAATGGAAGGAGTTAACGAGCCAGATGAAAATTGCAAGATTTCAAACCTTTTGGATCGAGATGTGGAAAAACAAACCTTCCTTTGGACGAAAGTAGCAAAACTGGCCACACCTCAGGAACGAAAATGGCAATTTACTCTATATTTTTTTTCTAAGCATGTTTGATATATTAACTAGTTACCAAGAAAAAAGAAGGTGGCGGGCCAGCTCTAATTGGGCCCGACCTGTTTTGACCCACACAAATATACACGTTTTGACATGTTACCCAACCCACTCATTTTCGCACCTGTACTAACGGGTCGTTTAAAAACATCATTGAAAGGAACCATAATTACCTGGATATCAAGGCAGCTTTGATGAAAAGTCGAAGGACAACCATCACAACAAATCAAGTTCCCGCCATCTCCACAAATATTACACGTGTCATCATTCGGGTCATCACCGTGAACATCAACAACATTAAATCTATTAATATTCGACTCCTCTTCTTTCCTCCATGAATCCATCAAACAATTCCTAAGACATTTTCCCGATTCCAAATATAAATTATCAAAAACTTGACCAGTTTTCCCTCCACAGTGAGCTACAAATGCCGATACACCTATAATTTCATTACAACAGCCGCAGCGAATCCCATCACTAGTAATAATACCCTCAATTGATCTTGTTTGCCTTCTAGTTTTACCATACCGAACCTTCATTCCCACCAAAATAACGCCTAAATCAATCATCCATGATAAAAGATTCCGCTTCTTAATTACCAAAACGCCCTCGTTACCTTGTTTCGACCCGTTTTCAGAATCATGGGCTAGAATTCGTGGCTTAAATAGCATTTTCCTCTTGGACCCTTCTTTTTTCTTCTTGTAAGTGATGATTTTACCCTTGATTCTCTTCTGGTTCTTATCCTTACGTACTTTCTCCTGGTGTCTATAAAGCAAACTGAGTTCTTCTTCGGGTATTGGTGTAAATGCAGATATTTCAACATTATCAGCATTACCGGTTTCAATCTTCTTTTTTAATTTAGCATAAGCTCGCGTTATTGACCAGTGAGTTCTCTTCCCTTTAGGTTCAATATATACTGAATCTTTGTATGTTTTTTCTTGTCTTTGTCTGAAATCGATTGTCCATCCGCATTTCAAAAGCATATCGGATATTTTATCTCTCACCGACTGTTTCAACAACCGTCTCTCCAAACTCCCGACAATAATCCCTTTTCTATCATTATCAACTTTTTCCACCAACGGTTCACTGTTTTGATTTTCATCGTCTTTTTTTCGAACTTTGAGGTCTCTTTTTACCGACACGAGTTTCTTCATTCTCATTTTCATCACATGTGTTGCTAAAGTTTCCGCCTCCATTTTCAGTGGTCTTCCACGACGGTTGAATTTCTTTAAAGTGGTATCTTTGACGTTTAGTTTCGGTTTTATTCCCTTTGACTTCATGGGTCCAACGGGAATCTCGTGTGAAACTTTAGACGGGCTTCCATGACGTTTCGGTTTTTTCCATGGTACCTCAATCAATGGTATAGGAGTAACATCGCCCTGAAATTTACGAGGTCTTCCACGACGTTTTCGCATGCTCTTTACTCCACCATCAACCACCGTGGTGGCACCGGTCAAAGTCGTTGACCGCAACACCTTCCCGCCAATAACCCGAACCCGATCGTTCTCAACTTTCTCCTTCTTAGCTCTTCCTTCTCCATTACAATCAGAACCCAAACCCATCACGTTTTTTCTTTTCCTTCCCCTTTTATTTTTACAGCGCATAAGCATACGTTCACCATTGATTACCGTTGAATCATCAGCACATGTTTCTGATTCCAAATTTACAGACATCAATTTGTTTCCTTGTTCCTCTTCAACTTCTTGTTTAAAACAAGAAACAACCGAATCTTTGATCGGATCCAACACCTCTGATCCCAAAAACAACCCTTTATCATCACTATTTACGATTTCTTTCACACCAATTTCACAATTTTCAACAGAATTATCAACACATGCCCAAATATCAGCTTTATTTGCTCTTTTGTTATTAGAAATTGATTTACCAGATCTCAACAACAATCTCTTTTTATTAGAACAATCTTGATTCTTAATGTCTGAATCGATTTGGGGTTTTACCCCTCTCAGAACCCTAGTTGATCTCAGTTTCATCCTGGCAAACCCTACACAATGTCAACTAACATCAACACCCCTTCTAAGTCAAAGACAAATCTCACGTGTTACAATCCATGATCAAATAAACACGAATAGTGACAAACTGAAGTAAGATCTAACCCTAGTGTTACTTTTTTTTTTTTTTTTTGAAAGGTGAACTTCTAATGGTGACCATTGTCACATCCGCACATTGCGGACCCTCTCCAAGAACGTGGGCCCAGATAGCGGGGCCAGCGCTCGGTTAACCAGTCTTGGGTCGAAGGCATTCCCCCGGAAACCGTACTGCCTCCACGCGATTTTACTCGCTGGAGTAACAGCCGGATGAAAACCGGAGTGACGCTCAGGATCAAACCCTCCTCGGTGGGTTTTTCACCATCATAGCGCACATGTCACACCCATATGCCTTTGCCGGGAATCGAACCGGAGTCTCACAAGGAAACAACCGGTCCAACAACCAACTGAGCTGGAGGGGTGGACCCCTAGTGTTACTTGATAATTGTATAGCACCAATACAGTTTCCAATTTGAGATCATTCAATTAAAAATCAACACATTGAATTAACAAAAAAATGTAGAATATGAATACCAAACGCTTCAGTCCGAACACAACAGAATCAAACAAATAATCAAAACAATTTCTCAACATAAACAAATTGATTCAATTTCTAGCTCAAAAACAAATCTCAATAGCTACAAGTCATGATCAATTAAACACATGTAGTAACAAATTGAAGCAGATCAAACCCTAGGGTTACATAATAATCATACATCACCAATGCGTAGTAACAAATTGAAGCAGATCAAACCCTAGGGTTACATAATAACCATACATCACCAATGCATTTTTCAATTTTAGAAGTAAAACACGATTCGAGATCATTCAATAAAACTAACAGACAAAAAGTGCAGAATATCAAACAGATTACAACAAATAATCGAAACAGTATCTGAACGTAAACAAATTACAGCAAAATTCGAATGAAAAACAGCTGAATTAATGAAATTCGTACCTGAAAACCGCTCCGATCGATCTAATTTCACCACGGATACATGGTGGAAGTGATGAAGTTAGAGAGAGAAGAAATTAAGAGTGAGAAAGAAGGATCGATGTGTGTGTTGTGAGTGCTTTTTTGTTACAGCATCTGGTCCAGTCAACATCTGCAGAAAATACATAATAAAAGAGGAATTTGTGCAGAGTGTGGAATACGAGACCGAGGGAAACCTGGGACCGGTTTTATCGGTAATTTCACCGTCTGCCTATGGACGGGTGGGTTATCAGGTTTTCCTCGGAATTGGTGGTGGACTCGTGGTACTCTCGGAGTACTCCGTTTGGTCTAGTGGGTGCTCCGAGAGTGCTCGGGATTGATTCTATTTGCAGTTTAAAAAAAAGAGAGGAATTTGTGAATTTGTAAATTCTGTTGAATCTGAGAATGAAATTATGGAAATAAATAATTTTATGGGTTATAACTTTGTATTTAACTCGGAATTAAAAGGGTTTGATGACAGTACATTTATATTTCCAAATGCCGTTAACATTTTTGTAGGAGTTTTGATAAGTTTTAACATCTTGTTGTTTATGACCATTTTTTGAATATTTGTTTGATCTGGGTAAAATAAATATGGGAAGTCACTTGGATTTGGATTAAAACACTTAGCACTTAGCATAACTCTTTGTTGTTTGTCTTCATCACTTACTCAGTCTCTGATGCCACCTTCTACACTGCCTCTCTCCAACGTCGACACCGCTACTGATGATATGCCGCTACTACGAAACCACCACTATGCTACTACCGACTTCGGAGTTGCCATAGGTGAATTTATTTTGACTTTTTTTTTTTCTTTCTAAAACAACTCATTTAATCAGGGTCCGTTCTGGTTAGAACCCCTTTTAACCTTAACCAATTCGTAACTCTTTTTGAAAACGGCCCTTCTAGCCCGAACTTCAGACCACAACTTACCCAAATCAGTAATGACTTGCTGCCAAACCTGCCCAGTTTGCATGCTAAGTCAATCATAAAAACATTTCCGATTTTGTATTACGTCAAAGCAGTTTTTAGTTGCTATATGAAGTTAACTTCGATAGTGCGACATGATAGCTTGAAAGTACGAGAAATCAGTTATGGAATGTTGTCAGATTCGATTTGGGATAATGGATGACGTTTAAACGCACAACTATCCATTATTTTGGATACAACAGTTATTAAGGACAATGGTTGTTAGTGTATCCAAACCGAAGTTACTCACTAACCGTCGTAACGATGTTTTCCGTTTTATTTTTGTTACCAATAAATAACGGTTCTCTTCATTAGATTTTGCATTACATTTGTATATGGATGTAATCACCCACATAGACGTGCGAGTATAGACATATGAAATACCATTCTAAGTAAAAATTATCATCTGATTATTAACTTTTTTCATGTCAATAAATAAACCATAAGGGTAAGAAGTGTTTTAAACCATTGGATATTTGATCTAATGGTTGAGATCAATAGGGTATAAAATGTAAATTGTGTTTTAATTAGAAGGACCTTATGTAAAATTAAAGGGCAATAGTGACTTTTCCAACGTTTCAAATATATGGTAACCGTTTCAAAACCCCTATCAATCTCCTATAAATCACCGAATTTATGGTAACTGTTTCAAAACCCCCATCAATCTCCTAAAAAATCAGCGAATTTCTCGTACTGAAATAAATTCTTCGATTTCCTTCACAACAACTTTGTATAACACTATAAAGAACAATATATTACATGATAAAACACTATAGGAAGATATAACACTATCTGTTTACTGTAAGACACTATACATAAATAAAACACTGTTGATGGGGGATAAAACACTATGAAAAGGAACAGTATATTACATGATAAAAACACTATAGGAAGATATAACACTATCTGTTTACTGTAAGACACTATACAGAATAAAACACTATTGATGAGGATAAAACACTAGTAAAAGGAACAGTATATTACATGATAAAACACTATAGAAAGATATAACACTATCTGTTTACTGTAAGACACTATACAGAATAAAACACTATTGATGGGGATAAAACACTATGAAAAGGAGATTAAAGATACATGTACATAATATAACACTATTGACTGGGGAATATAACACTACAACAAGAACTTACCGGAAACAATTAAATGTATAGAACAAATCGAATTTGAATCACATCCCTAATATATCGCCTAATATTTTTGGCAGTTATCTTTGGAAATCAATTAATTGATAAGAATGGACAATTACTAATATACCATTTTGAATTAATTAAGATAAGGGACACTTGTCATTCCCAAATTATTTCTCACACTTCTCACAAAAGTTGGACTTTTTACAGGATCCTCTACCTATTCAAGAATAATATTAATATTAATATTGCATTAATATATTTAGAACTTAGGAGAAAAATATACATATAATTCTACAATATAATAACATGATTTATAGAAAAGCGATGTCATTTGCGCATAGAATCAGGGGCGAAGGTTAGAAGGGATGGGTGGGGGAGCGTCCGACCCCTCGAACTTTTCGCTCAGTTGTGTTATGTATGTAGCTTTCGTATAGAAATTTTGGGTATATACGTTTTCGACCCCCCGGTTTTACTTAAGAGTTTAAGTCGGGTCCTATATGAGATTTGATCCAACTCATTACATGTTTCATGCTCATCTTTTAAGGTTGAGCATCTCATTGTACGGGCTTGAACTCAAATAACTTAAAGATCATGTGGTGGCAACCTTATATTCATAAGATGAACCTTGGGATAAGAAATATCATAAGCGGTCAAGCTCGACTATTCAAAGCTCAATCTCGACAGCTGGACGATGTTAAGCTAAATTTGAACTCGGTTATGAGTTTTATTAATTCAAAAACGAACTCACCTTCGAGCTCAAATAGCTCGAAATTTCTATGAAAGTTATATTGACCGTTACTTGTAAACAACTCATGCAATTTATTAGTCTTTTATTTTTGTCATTAATTTCAATATTTAATTACGTGCGCGTAAATTTAATTTAAATAATTGGCAATATCTGTCAAGTTTAGAATTTTATATATAAGGACACCTAATGTAATAGTTTAGTCATTCAATAATATATCATTTTTTTCTCTTAAATATTATTTCTCTTGTTCATCTTTTTTTAGCTTTTGTCTTACGTGATAGTATCACGGTGATACGCAATGGATTGTAGTTTTATTCGTCATCAGGTGATATCAGAACTACAAGATAAATTTCGACCAATATCTAAAATGTCTCAGCTTTTAGAGTTTTAGTCTACTTTAGCCTTTAGGCATTTTTAGAGTTTTGATCCGCTTTAGCCTTTAGGCATGAAGAAGATTGAGCCGCCCCTCATTTAAGCTCGATAAGTGATAACGCTTAAAAAATACATAAGGCTAAAGTTAGACCAACAAGGATCAAGTTAAAACTCAAATAATCTAGTGACAGTAGTAAAACTATTTTCATATACTAATACAATTCTTTAAAATATATACGCTAAAAGGATATAAAATTTAAGAAGTTAAGCTTTAAGACCATTCGGTGTGGAAGGACATGAAAATGATGCGTTATGCAACATGTGACAGTCACATCAACACGCGTCAAAAAAATGGCCTGGTGCAAAAAGTAGGAGTGAAACGAGGCATGGAAAGTGGCGTTATTATAAAAAAACAAATAAACATTAACCAATCAAAACCAACCCAAAATCCATTCAACAATGAAACGCCGCCATCTCACCCATACATTTGCCCCCATGTCGGTAGAGATCCTCAAGCCTCAACCACAATTAGGGTTGTAAACGAACCGAACGAACACGAACAAGGCCTTGTTCGTGTTAGTTCGTTAAGGAAATAAATGTGTTCACGAACGGTTCATGAACACTTAGCGAACAAAATTTTATGTTCGTGTTCGTTCATTAAGGAAATGAGCGTGCGTTTACAAACGAACACAAATAAATTTGCCGAATGCGACGAAGGGTAAAGATAGATGGCCTAGAGAGTAGCACTCGAACTTGAATCCCTTATTGTGGAACGGAGGTCGATCGTATTTGCCGATGTAAATAATGAGAAATGAAAGGGAAATAATGCATAAACAAGTTGAAAGTGGGTTTCCTAGTTTAATTGTTAGGTTAATAAAATAAATAAAAGTTTAATAGTATAAAAACTACAAATAAAATATAAGAAAGTATAAAGATCTTCAATTAAAACACAAACATATGAACATAAACGAAAGCAAATCAATGAATGTTTACGAACACCTTACCGAACGTTCACGAACACAATCGAACGAACGAGACCTCTGTTTATTCGTTCATTTAACTAATCGAACGAAATTTCTTGTTCATGTTCGTTCAACGAACATAAACAAACTTCCCGCCGAACAGTTCACAAACTATTCGCTAAACGTTCAGTTCGTTTACAGCCCTAACCACAATAATATGCTCCACACCCGATTTCCATGCCGACACCTTATGTTGTTGTGTGTGGTCTAACTAGATAGAAAGAGTAGATAATATAATATATTGAGGAAGTAGTTATAAGACAATAAGTGTGCTTGGATCCAACGGTTGTTATCACTTCCGTCTTATCCTATATATATATATCTCTCTCTCTGTCGTGTATTCAATTATTCATCTCACACACAAACAATAATTTACAATAATTGGAAGAGATCTTAATTTTGTTGAAGAGAAGAGCAAGCAAGCAACGAGGAAGGAAGGAAGGATGGGTAGCTTTGAGCGTCAAGTTGAGACAAGAGCTAAGGATGTAAAGAGGTTCTTCAAAAACGGTGTAAGGATGATTGGAAACTCGTGCAAAAAAGGCTGGTACAAGCTCAAACGCCTTCATAAATGATCTCCATGAGTCAGTCTCCTCTTCATTCCACCGTGATCATGATGATGATGATGATGATGATGATGTATTCACAAAATATAAACTCTTATTAATGTTTGTTATTCACTTGTTTTTGGCTTTATTATCTGTGTCATTCGTATCTACTTTACTGCTTTCTTCGTATGTTTTTTTTTATGTTTGCTTGGAACATCAATTGACTTGAAGCTTTCGATTGTTTCATAAGAATAAATTTACTTTCATATGTTGGTTCGGGGCTTTATGTTTAATTCTTTTTTTATATCTATATCTAGAGTTTTATTTTCAGGATGACGCCATTTTTTAATTATTAGAGTAAATTACTATCTTTCACGGTAGTTTTAACCAATCGAGTTCAAAATTCAAAAAGTTTTACCCGCTCATTTTATAACGTTTAGAGTAAAATGCACGGATAGTCCCTGTGATTTTGTAAAATAACGCCTATAGTCCGCAACTTTTGGAAGTTACACCATTGCTCCCTGTGGTTTGACAGTTTGTTACTCGGATAGTCCCTTTCACTTTATAAAAACAAAACAACCCCAACCCCACCCACCCCCCCCCCCCACCTTTCTCTATGTTTCCCGCCACCTCCCACTTCCCACCTACACCACAAATAACCACCTTCAAATCCGACGCCGTTTCATTGGTTTCGCCAGCTACTAATAAACGGTCAATAAACCATGAACTTCCCGTAAATTCTATGCAAGATTGTTTTCAAATACTTGTGTTCTCGTTGATCTTCCGAATCAAACAGATCAAGCAACCTCAAAACGAACGAATGGTCGATGTACCGTTTAGCAAGCTTCGCATTCGTTTCAGGTGACGCCACAAACCGAAGAAGAAACTCGTACACGATTTGAAGATGCGGCCACGACTAATCCATACAAAACTCATCGTCCTCTTGATCATACAAATCCACAACTTGGTTTTCCTGATTCAAATTTGGTAGAGCCCGAAACAGATTCGCAGCCACCATTTTCGTTATCTACTGAATTGTAACCTCGTTGAACTTCGAATTAACCAACGACACATAATCAACGAGCTCGAGCAGAGTCTGTTTCTTCACATCTTTCTCTTTAACATTCTTGTCGGGTTCTTTAAAATCGAACACCACACAACACATGTTCAACTTCTTGATGAACAAAGTTGTGTTTTTCAGAACTCGACACTATTCGAAAACTTGGTAATGCTTCATAAAAAGCAGGAATTGAGTCAATATTTGACTTTGACTTAACAGACAAACTCAATTTGGAAACTTTATCACTCACACCAGTTGAAGATGGTTACTTGTTGTCACACCCCAACCGATGGCGGAAACATCGGGATGAGACGAAGTGTGTATAGATTGCTAGAGACGTCATAACACTATGTGACAATATTTAATTAAATTCAAATTTCATTTCAAAACTAAATGTCATACAAGATTTCAAAGGAAATAACAACATTGTTTCAACAAATAACATAGCAAACAAAAGATAGATAAATCTAGGTGTGTATCTAGTCCACCCTAAACTTGTTTCATCATTCATCCATACTTCAATAATCAACCTGCAACATGTATTAAAATAGAGTTCAATGCAAAAGCAAAGAGCGAGTATACAAGTTTGTTTACATAGCTTAATATAATAAAAGGCTCAAATCCAACATGATTCATAATATGTGAATTACTAGTATGCAATTTTGGCGTACACTATGATCAAACCCAAGAATCCAACGCATAAAATAGCCTAATCCCAATTGATAGCGGGATGGTAAATGTTTAACTTAACAATACCCCAAGTTTAACGAGTGGTGCGTAAATCCTATAGCGCTATAATTGTCAAGGTGGGCTAGCAAAGTTAATGAGCATATACGTTCCAAATCGTTCAAATAGAGCATACAAGAATCATAAGTAAAGCACATTAGTTTCATGTTTGTACAAGGATTGAGTATGTTTAGTTTAGTTTAAAGATGTTTGCATAGTTATACATGTTGCATCCCAA
Source organism: Helianthus annuus (assembly GCF_002127325.2). Classification (NCBI taxonomy): domain Eukaryota; kingdom Viridiplantae; phylum Streptophyta; class Magnoliopsida; order Asterales; family Asteraceae; genus Helianthus; species Helianthus annuus. Next base: position 5,968,805 of record NC_035447.2, on the reverse strand, counting down.
AGTGAAAAGGGGAAAAAGGGATCGAGTATACTCACAAAATTGCTAAGTCTTCCGATTATCCAAGTGTCGACGAGTGTGAGGTTAGGATGATGGAACACCGATGTCACCCTACATGGGCAAGCGAAGGTGTATGAGTATTCGGAAACTATGACAGAGGATTCGAAGTAGAACTTAGAGTATAACTAGTCGATGGTTAAGTATATATATATTTTTTTTTCGTATATAAAGTTTATACAAAGATTTTAATCTAAGTTTATCAAAAATATTATAGAAGTTTTGTCAAAAAGAAAAGAAATTAAATAAATAATTAATTAAATAAATTTACATTTATAATTATTGTTATAAAAATTTAATTGAATACAATACATTTTCATTAGTGGTTCGGCCATTAATTAACATAAAACAATAATAGTGTATATTTTATTTATAGTTTATAAAAATATTAGAACTTCGAAAGGTTTCGTTTCACAAAATTAACGCGTTTCGATTTACGGAATTTTACGAAAAACGGGCAGAGTTTCCTCTGTTTTTGGACGATCCCGACAATACAAGTTGTCGATATAATACTCAAAATTCAACGATTAATCAACGTTTGTAAACAATGTATATAAGGATGTGCCAAAACAAAATATAATTAGTTACTAACTATATCGATTCGAGCTCGGTTTTACATAAGTAATACTGATTTAAAGTATAAAAGTGACAAGATTCGCGTAGTTTAAATTTTACTGAGCTCGTGTTGACCGGTTTGACCCGACATCCGAACCCTTTCCATTTGTGATAAGGTTGGATTTGTTTTTCATATAACTTGTGATGAGATGCCAACCTTCACCATTTAAAACAAACCGAACATAATCCCACCGCGTTATATCATTCATCACTTTCAATTAAAACACCAATTGTTTCTATGTGTTATTAAAGCGGATCGTTAAACATAAAAAAAAAAAAAAGACAAAGGACAGAAAAGAATATACCGAATACAAATCGAGAACAACAAGACTGATGATGACCGGAACCGAAGCTCAAGACCTGAAACAGAACTAAGCTGACCCAAACAAAACTCGATCCAAAAATATTGTCCACCACCATTGCCGATGTCGCACCATGCTGAACCATCACCACCGCGTCACCACTGAAGTGGTGTCTCCGGTCGCGATTGGCGGCGGAGGTTTGTCACTCGGGCCACAACCACCGTCCATCAAACATCATCATCGTCACTATTACACCACCGGAGAAGAAACATCACATGACAAACCGAAGAAACATAGAACTAGAAGGGATCTGATAAAGAACATTAAAAGGTTAAAGCTTATCGGAGCTTTGTCGAGTGTTTGACGGAGAACCGAACTCGAGACAACGGGCACCACCGTCGTCGCCTCCACTACCGCCGCCGTGAGCGGCGACGCCGCTCCCTTTCTCCTGCTTGAACCACCACTCGACACCATCTTCGTCGCTGCTGAGAATCACACCGCCACTGCCACTGATGTTCATCGGATGAGGGGGACTGTGAAGCGGGGTGAGTGTTGTCGGAGGAGTGGGGTGTCGGCTGCCATCGCCGGCCTTCCTTGTGGTCGCCGATTAGTGATCGAGGTGGAGGAGAGGTGGGATTTGGTGTCTGTGGTAACATTTAAGAGTTACAGGGATGAAAAGATAAGGGTCCTCATGTTTGTGTTGTGAGTGTTCCTTGGATTAGCAGACTTGAAAGGGAATAGGAGGTGACATGAACGTGTGGCTGCATATACAGTGAAGGTTAGGGTTTTATAAAAAGAGTTGAAGATTATAACTAGTTTTTATTCTAGGGTTATATTAAGTGGGTTGGGCCCAGGACCCCTTAGCGTGTTTTGAGCGGTCCAATAAAAATTCTAAAGCCCCTTTATCGACCCGAACGTCGTAGCATGTCGTAATTTATTATTATTATTATTATTATTATTATTATTATTATTATTATTTTTATTTTTATTTTATTATTATTATTATTTTTTATAAGGGAACACGTAAATACGGGGCGTTACAGTCTCCCCTTCTTTAGGGAATTTCGTCCCGAAATTTATTCAGAACGAGGACTTGAAAGGGTTTTGGCAAACCGAAGAGGATTGTAAAAAATAAAATAAAAGTTGAGGCTTGTAAAAAGGACAACGGAGAATAATAGGGTATGAGGGTGAACGATTGATCTACTTACGATTATGAGTATAAGAATAGCTTAAGTATCGGATAGACGAAAGTAGTGTTAAGAATGAGGTCTCATCGTGGATAATCGGATATAATGCGTTTGTGAGCTGTTTAAAGGTTGTATTAGGTTAAAGGGTATGCAAAACACTGAATTTCTCATGCCACGTTTTACGAGAGTTTGGTAATGTAACACCTCGAATTTTTGTGTCCAATGATGTGTTAACACGTGTCATTTGATTACACGTGGCATCTATAATAAACAAAGGACTAATTTTGACAAACCTTGAAAGTATGTAAATTCGAGGGTTATAAATGTCAACAAGGGAAAATATACTGTATAATAACCCTAAATAATGCTTGTACCTTCAAACGAATAAATCATAAATCGTACGGATGCGAAACGCGAAAGAAAGTGAGAGATTACAAGCTGCAGGGGTTAACTGTGTCAACATGTTTAAATTATACCTCTGAGTGACCCTTTAACGTTCCCAAAGCTTTGTAATAGTATTTTACACTCACTAGAATATAATATATAAATTTCGCGAAGTTTCGTTATGAAACAAGAAAATTACGATCGAATTCGTAAGAGAAGGGTTAAAAGCGTCAATGATATAAATTAAGGCCTTCTGAATAATAAATAAATTAACCAGGGGCTTAACAATACGGGTAAATAAGGTGAGGTCCCTAATCGTAATTAATTGAGGGCCTTATCGCAAAGTTACCCCTTCAAACCCGAAAGGTCAGGTAATTAATTACCAAGATTCTTAATCATTACAAAAAGATTTGAAAAAGATTTAATTTTAACCCCTTACGGACCGTAAAGGGTATGCCTTACGGACCGTAAGGAGGGGGAATGATTGCTGAGATCCGCCTATGGCTTACGGACCGCAAGGCCGAAGCCATACGGTCCGTAAGCAGCGCCCGGCGACAGAAATGTGGCTGTTGGCTTTGTTAAGCGGCCAAACATGAAGTGATGGGTTTTTCAGAGGTATGGTTGCCCCCTACTCGACCCATAATCCTCTAGGACACATGCCACTAATCCACATTCATCTATAGCATGAGTTGTAATGATCTAAAGGCTTGTCCTTGGCTATAAAGAAGCACCTTGTGCTCACAACTTTCATCACAACTCAAACACTTCTATCTGATCATTCCAAAAGCTTTCAAGTCTTTTTCTCTGCTCTATAATCAAGTCTTAACTTCTGTAAGTTCCTTAGAACCTTTGTGGTTTGAATTATGCTTAGTATATAGCTAAAAACCAAACCGTCGTAAATACGGTTTGACTATTAAATAAATCCGTGATGGTTCTGTCTTATGACGAATCAAAGGTAGTTATGAGTTGGTATTAATGTGGGTAATAAACCTCTAAAAGGGTTCCCTCTGATCACCAATCTAACTATGTCAAATATCGAGTCAAACATGCGGTTAAAAAGTCAACAGAAAGCTATTTTCGCGATTTATGCATAATCTGTAATGTGTATGCTATGAAACCTGTTTAGACACTCATAAAACATGATATTAAGAATATAAACTTGTTTGCGCTCGTTTGAATCGACCATTTGCTATGTTGAACCGGTTCGGAGCCGAATGTCGCAAAAGTTTGACTTTTGCTTTGACTTCAGTTCTGACCCGTTTTAGTGAGGTATAGATGTGCCTTAGGACTCTCTTAGGACCAGGTCACATGATGGTATAGACCTCTGTGATCGGTTCATGATTTGTCCGAGTCTTTTACGTGTTTCCGTTAATCGCCTAAAAGTTGACCGTAACGCCATTTTGAAAATAAAACGAGTATTTCGGACACGTGAACGGACCAGAACCTTGCTTATTAAATTATAAGCATGTCCTTAAAGTTTCACGTCAATCCGTGGTCTAGAATGAGAGTTATGCTAATTAGCGCAATTAGAATAAACTTTTGTAATAAAAGGCGCAATTAGCATAACGCCTATCTAAACCAAGATTTCGTCACCAAAACTTTTACCCACTGTTATTAATTAATATTTTGGGAATCTTAAAGATTTTTAATAATTTTTACCTCGCTCATAACCTGCGGTTATGGCTACGGTTCGGTAAATACCGAATATGCCCTTTTTGGCCAAAACTTGAGTTCTACAAGGTCTTTTGACCCGATTCCAGTTGCTACTGATTTTAAATAATAAATAAAGTATTTTAGACTTTACAAACTGTTCGGGAAACTCAGATTTCCTGTAGAACTCGAAAAGCTCTTTAAAAGTCTTTAAAATAACCGAAAAACCCCTACGGGGCGTAATAATAACTTAAACTCGTTACGGGCATCACGGAAGGTATCCTACTGATACCACAACCTCTTTAAGGCATATTGACTTAGGAAGTAACCGTAAGACTCTCATGGTTAACCGTTTCGCCTATTGCGCGCACGGTTCGGCTTATGAAACTAGTTTTCATAAATTAGCCGATACGGGTCAAATTATATTATTTGAACCCCAAATTCCAGAGTGTGAACCATAAACCCATATAACACAAGTCTCTGAACTTGTTGGGTCAGAATCACCCTCCATTCTCGGTTTTCGCCTTTCCGCGCGATTAAACCATATTTATAATCCGGAACCAACCGGTCTAGGCTACGGCCAATATAAAGACTCGTTAGGATTCTAAGAGGTTAATTAAAACCTTCGTTCCAGATTAGGAGCCCCAGTAAAAGCTATCGGTGATTTAATCAAATTAAGGAATATACTTGCAAAGGTAAATACTTTAACTTATTTCCCCTATACGGGCTTGGGATACGGTATGTTAATACCGCTTGATTGAGCATTATATTTTTCCATCGCTTAGGTGGTTAATTAAATAATATGATCGGCTCATTTAAACAGTTTTGTTTCTTAAAAGCCTTTGGGGGGTTAATGACCGTTGTCCCGGATATCCTTGGCATCATTTTACGAAATGGCCACGACCATCGACATCCCGGTGTAGGCGTACACCCGGTATATATTGTCGATATTTAATTAAAAGACGTAGCCGTTGGTTTTTATACTACGGTTTTACACAATGTGGTGTGTCTATTAATCTTTAACCCGGCACGACCCGGGCTACTGAACGCATAAAAGAACATGTAAAACGTTCACAAGATTTTAATAATTTTCCCAAGTTATAAAAGAGTTTGTGCCTTGTGCATTTAAATCAATTTTAATAAACATTTTCAAATGTGTCAGTTGAACGTATTTACCAGTGTAAACTGACGTATTTTCCCCAAAAAGATTAAGTGCAGTTACTATACGAAATGGGCTGGTATTGGTTCCTAAGCATCGTAAATAGTCTCGCAAACTCGATGCTGTGTCTGAATGAACAATACTTTATTATTTGATCCGCTGTGGAATTATTCGACTTCTGTAATACATTTGATATTACAACCAGAGGTTGAAGTTTATATATATTTATCTTTAAGCTTCCGCTGTGCATTTATATAATTGTGTGGTTGACTATATTGTTGCCAACATCGTCACGGTAATCCCCCACCGGGCCCACCGGTGATACACGTGGAAATCGGGGTGTGACAGGTTGGTATCAGAGCCAACGTTGAGTGAATTAAACACTATCCTAATGTGTTTAATCTCAATGACACAATTGCACATACTTGAGTCTAGACAATAACTTAGGACAAATTCGGATTAATACTCCTTTTTGTCTTTATTTTCATTATGATTTTTAATAAGTTTTGAAGCAGGAAAATGCCACCTGTTATATTTCGAGGACGAGGAAGGGGAAGAAGAGGCCGAGGAGAGATTGTTACTCGTAACGATCATGAAGCTAGACCATCGGGTACAAGACCTCCTTCGATGACGAGGAGCGAAGAACCACAACGACGAAGAGATCTTTACGAGCCAGCTAGGCATTCGACCTCGCACAGTTCGACGCCATCCTATCGTCACTCTTTCGGACCGGACTCCGAAAATGATCCGAACAACCCCCAGCCATCCTACATACCTCTACAGCGCTCGGTGTCTCACCGTGCTTTTGGTGATCCTACCCCATACTTTCGAGGTCAGTTCAATCCGGCTGACTACATACAGGAACTCGCTGGATTTGTTCCGCTTGGTCCTCAAGACCACTTTTCTGAAGATCACATGGATGAAGACACGGATCCTACAGAACCAGCACGTGGTACGCCCACGCACCCGATTGAGATCTCCGATGGATCTTCCTATCATGGTCCGCAGTACCAAGGCCCAGACAGCTTCATGGCCTTGTTTGATCAACATGAGTGGTATTATACACCATCTCAACAAGCATCGCAGCAGCAGCAACAACATCCACGAGATCCTTCCGAGGATCCCCACTTCGAGGCAGTGACGCCACCGCCTCCCCCAGCTACTCAGCCAGTAATGCCCGATCCGCCAAGGCGTAGAAGATCAGGCGCAAGAATGTCTACCCGTGGAGGGGAATTCCACTTTAGCACCCCTCGACATTCAAGTAGCCATTATCCATCCGTACCGGAGGAAGGGCCTTCAAGCCCAGTTCAAGAGGCGAACTCCGCACCAGTTGCGCCATCTTCGCCACCATTTGGGGACGACCGCCCATTGCCTCCGTACGCAACGGCTTATAACCCGTTTGAGCCAACGTCGCAAGCTCACTACAACTACAATTACGAGCGCAACCCATATGTGGTAGCGTCAAGGTATAACACTCGATATCCCGACGGGAACAGAGGAATACCGGATTACTCAGCTCATGGGTATCCAGCGCACCAAGACCTCCAGTTCCTCAACCACAACCACATTTCTCTCCCCCTGAGCAGGAAGAGATACTCCAACGACTAGATCGTGTGGAGAGAGAGTTTGAGGAAGAGAAAAAGAGCCACCGAGGATTTCTCAAAGGCTTAGCAAACCTACTAAAGGGCAAAAAGAAGAAGCGTGACCATTAGCCCTTATGGTTATATTACTGTAATTTCTACTTTTGAAATAAGTCCCTGCGTGGACACTTATCGTATTTTAGTCCTTGCATGGACTTATCCGTTAAAACCTACAAGGACACATGTCATGTACTAGTCCCTGTACGGACCTATCTTTTATTAACCTTTATAAAGGTATGTACTGTTTAAAGACCCGTTTAGGGCAATATGTGGTAATATTTGAAATTTATGGAATGTATTTTATGAGTTTTGTTTTAATATGTATGAAATAAATCCAAACCATTCCTTTTACATTGATCTGCCTAAATAAAGAATCTTAAAAGGTGAAACCTAGCCTGGTGTCTTTTAAGATCCGGTCAAGATGGTAAGACCTAATTAAAAGGTTCAGATTCCCTGTTAACCTCTGTAAGCATGTTAACACTCATGGCAGATGTGATTCGTTATAATCACACACGTCATTCTTATACAATAATCCTTTTAGGGATTTCAAGACCCAACTAAATGATTTTGTAAATCATGGGCTAAAACACCAATGAAGGTGATCAAAATATTAAAACATCCATTAGTGATGTAGTGCCTACGAGCCAATCATATTAAAACATCCATTAGTGATGTAGTGCCTACGGGCCAATCATATTAAAACATCCATTAGTGATGTAGTGCCTACAGGCCAACCATATTGAAACATCCATTAGTGGTGTAGTGCCTATGGGCCGAAATAATAGTCTTATACAGACAGAAGACAGTGGTGGTCTATGACTCCCTGCCAGAAAAGGGGTAATAGAACTACGGTTCAAACCTCTATGCCGTTGATATTCTGTAATCTCGGCTGATATTATAAAACATCCTCGTGATTAGGCTTTATGCCGCCAATATTATTGTTATAGCTACAATAGGATATATTCAAATCCTAACATTAAATGTATGATAAATTAACCCAATATGGTCTCTGTTACCATGGTTAACGAATTGTCATAGAAGACAATTCCATAATAAGCTACTAAATAAAATTTTGTTATCTTCTGTAACAGATTCAAGTTACAAATGGCGGATCCTAACGGAGTAAACAGCCATACAAGCGAAGAGGATTACGATAATGCGCAGGTGCATCTGACCGGCGCCCAACTAAAGGCTCTAATTGATAATGCTGTTCAGGCGGCTCTTGACCGTCAATACACCGAGTCCAACAGCAGGTCTGTAACAAAACCACTCTCCAAACCAAAGACACACTCCAAACCACCTTCTCAACCCAAGAAAGATGACGACAATCACTCGTCAGCTGAAAATAGTATTCGTCGCGAGCGAGAATACACTGATGCATCTGGTGCCAAGGGTTGCACCTACAAATACTTTGTATCTTGTAAGCCCCGGGAATTTAAAGGGGAGAAAGGTGCTGTTGATTGTATCACCTGGCTAGATGAGATGGACACTATTGTGGACATCAGCGGGTGTGCAGAGAAGGACGTGGTGAAGTTTGTGTCCCAGTCATTTAAGGGCGAGGCCCTGACATGGTGGAGGGCTTTGGTGCAGGCTTCAAGTAAGTCTGCTTTATACAAGATGACCTGGGAGGAATTTATTTCTCTCATAAAGGAAAACTACTGCCCTCAGCATGAGGTTGAGAAGATAGAGGCTGACTTTGTGTCGCTGGTGATGACGAACCTGGACTACCAGGCATATTTAACGAGCTTCAATACGATGTCTCGGCTGGTCCCATATCTTGTGACACCAGAACCCCGAAGAATTGCCCGTTTCATTGGGGGCTTAGAGCCTGCGATTAAGGCCAGTGTGAAGGCCTCCAGGCCGACAACCTTCAGGTCAGTTACTGACCTCTCCTTGTCTCTCACATTAGATGCGGTCCGTTTGAGGACCATAAGGAGCAAGGAGGCTGAGAAGAGGAAACGCGAGGATGATACCTCACGGCGGTCTGGAAAGAACCACCATGGTGGCGGTGACGGCAAGAGAGGGACTGAGACGAAGAAAGATGGGCAAGCTGGTGAGAGACCCTACTGCAAAATCTGCAAGAAACCCCACTCTGGGAAATGTAGGTTTGCGTCGAATTCACAGTCACAGCAAAAGACTCCTTCCTGTGGACTATGCAAGTCCAAGGATCATAAGACTGTGGAGTGCAAGAAGATCAAAGATGCAACCTGCTATGGTTGTAATGAAAAGGGGCACATCAAGAGCAACTGCCCTAAGAACGCCAGAAAGGCGGAGGAGACTAAGAAGTCAAATGCGAGAGTCTTTCGCATGGATGCAAAGGAGGCGGTTCAGGACGACAATGTGCTTACAGGTACTTTTCTCGTAAATAATATATTTGCAAGAGTACTATTCGATTCTGGCGCCAATAAATCCTTTGTAGACCAGAAATTTTGCCAACTGTTAAATATGCCGATCAAAACCCTAGATGTAAAATACGAAGTAGAGCTAGCAGACGGCACGATAGAAACCGTCTCCACTGTTCTAGAGGGATGTGAAATGTCCATTAAGAACCATTCTTTTCCCTTATCTCTACTTCCCTTCAAACTAGCGGGTTTCGACATTGTTCTAGGCATGGACTGGTTATCGCGTAACCAGGCCCAAATCATTTGCGGCAAAAGGCATATAGTGTTAAAGACTCCGAGTGGTGAATCGCTTACCATTTGAGGAGATACGCAGTACGGATTGCCCGAGGACGTATCTATGCTCAAAGCTTCTAGGTGTTTGAACAGAGGCTGTGTCATTTACATGGCTCAGGTGATAATTGAAGAGCCTAAGCCGAAGATAGAAGATCTTCCTGTTATTTCTGAATATCCCGAGGTTTTTCCCGAAGAACTACCTGGTTTGCCACCAGATAGACAAGTGGAGTTCAGAATAGACATCATTCCTGGAGCAGCTCCGATAGCGAGAGCGCCCTACAGACTAGCTCCGACGGAAATGAAGGAACTGAGGACCCAGTTGGATGAACTGCTGGCAAAAGGTTTTATCCGACCTAGTTCATCCCCCTGGGGAGCACCTGTCCTATTTGTAAAGAAGAAGGACGGATCGATGCGGTTGTGTATCAATTATCGAGAGCTAAATAAAGTTACCATAAAGAACAGATATCCCCTGCCAAGGATCGACGATCTGTTCGACCAGCTACAAGGAGCAAGCTATTTCTCGAAGATCGACTTGAGGTCGGGCTATCATCAACTAAGGGTCAGAGATGAAGATGTACATAAGACAGCATTTAGGACTCGCTATGGTCATTACGAGTTCCTAGTGATGCCTTTTGGGCTCACAAATGCACCGGCTGCGTTCATGGATCTCATGAATCGCGTCTGCAAGCCGTACTTGGACAAATTTGTCATAGTCTTCATCGACGACATTCTTATATATTCCAAAAGCCAAACTGACCACGAGAAGCACCTCCGTTGCATCCTCGAATTACTACAACGTGAGAAACTCTACGCCAAATTCTCGAAATGTGAATTCTGGCTAAGAGAGGTTCAGTTTTTGGGTCACGTTGTGAGTGAGCGTGGTATCCAGGTGGATCCCGCTAAGGTAGAGGCGGTCATGAACTGGCAGGAGCCAAAGACGCCTACCGAAATTCGTAGTTTCCTGGGATTGGCAGGGTACTACAGGAGGTTCATTGAGAATTTTTCGAGGATTGCTGCGCCCTTGACGTACTTGACCAAGAAGAAGGAAAAGTTTATTTGGGGCCCAAAGCAGCAGAAGTCTTTCGAAGTCCTGAAGAAGAAGCTAAGCAACGCTCTTGTGTTGACATTACCAGAAGGTACTGATGAGTTCGTGGTTTACTGCGACGCATCACACACAGGCATGGGGTGTGTGCTTATGCAGAAGGGCAAGGTGATTGCCTATGCTTCAAGACAACTAAAGGTGCATGAAAAGAATTACACCACCCACGACTTGGAATTGGGTGCCGTTGTATTTGCACTAAAATTGTGGAGGCATTACCTTTACGGCATTAAATTTGTGATTTATTCCGACCACAAAAGCCTCCAGCACCTGTTCAACCAGAAGGAGTTGAACATGAGGCAACGCCGTTGGATGGAAACCCTGAATGACTATGAATGCGAGATCAGGTACCATCCCGGCAAGGCGAATGTAGTCGCTGATGCCCTGAGCAGAAAAGAAAGGGTAAAACCCATTCGCATCAATGCAAAGAGCATTGAGGTCAAGAACAATTTGATAGAAAGGATACTAGCTGCGCAGCGAGAGGCTGTGTTGGAAGCTAACTATCCAAATGAGAAGCTAGGAGTAATTGAGGAGCAGTTGACTCTTAGCAAGGATGGAATCTTGAGGCTGAACGGACGTATATGGGTTCCTATTTATGGAGGACTACGAGATGTTATCCTCCAGGAAGCCCATAGTTCCAAATACTCAGTCCATCCTGGTGCTGACAAGATGTATCAAGATCTAAAGGCAAACTATTGGTGGATAGGCTTGAAAAAGTCTGTAGCCGCCCACGTAGCAAAGTGCTTGACTTGTGCTCAAGTCAAAGCCGAGCACCAAAAGCCATCTGGCTTGCTACATGTAACACCCAAACACGCTTTAACTGAAAAGACGCAGCGGAATTTGTACTATAAAAATTTCTTTCGTTAAAACATTTTTGACTTACTTGCAAGTTCATTATAAAATACCTTCTTACAATATATGTATCTTTTGTACACATTTACAAAATAAAAGCATAACTTATAACTATCATTTTACATAATCAAGTATTCCCGTACAATCTAACTTGTGACTCGGTCTTCGATCTCCGCTCCTCAGTGATCCTCCGTGACTCATACAACCTACACTTACCATACAATTTCAAACATTAGTACACGATATGAACGTAACAAGTTTCATACACTCTTACTTTCTATTCCGTTATCCCTTTATACTTAGGCATTTCCGTCTGAGTATCCATTCTCCAGAGAGACTTCATCATTGTACCTGTATTATTCTTCATTCTCAAGGTACACTGTTATTTGCATCAATACACAATCATATTGAAATCATATGAACATACGTACTTACCTTCTGGCATTCGGTTATACATGCAGTGGCGGAACCAGAACGATTTAGTTAGGGGGTCATCATAAGCTTATATTCTATACTGGTTCAAATTAGGGGGTCCATCTCTAAGTTTGTTCTTCGAAAACTCAAAATATATAAATAAAAATTCAAAAAGTTCCGGTGACCGGAGGGTCAACGGACCCTCTTGACCCCCCTCTGTTTCCGCCCCTGTATACATGCATACTAGCATCCGCATATATACGTTCACACCTACACGCATATGCACCTTCACACTTAAATACATAATACTTACACCCATGTATGACTCCCCGCATACGCACCTACACCGTTACCTACATATATACTTACCTACGTACATATCTACATACTTACACCCATACTTAAAACGAAACATAACTATACACATACATACATTCATTAGTGAAATCTATACATAAATACATACATACATACATACACACATACCCACGTACTTAATTCGTTACCCCGCATACTCGCTTACATACCCCGATCTTATTCGCACATCTTAAACGCTTTCAAAAATATCTATCGGGTATGTTTCGGTTCTTAAAAATGAGTTTCATACTCATCCATAACTTACCAAGCCATTTAGTAGGGTTAAGGATCATTATAGAAGCTTAACAAGGCTTGGAATGGGTCCACGGGGTCCAAATTCGAAGGAAGAACAAAGAAATCCACAAACTTTACATTTGTACCTGACCTCCACCGTAAGCTACGGTGGCTACCGTAGCTTACGGTGGCCCCAAAAGTCCTACGGCAGCCTTATACTGCCTTACGGCAGAAATAAAGCCCCAGCTCCCACCGTAACTTACGGTGGGCACCGTAAGCTACGGTGACGCCCAGATCAGCCTTCCATTTCAAAACTAAAATTTGCATAACTTGCTCGTTTTGCATCCGTTTCACTTGAAACTTGTTCCTAAACATCCGTAAAACAATTCCTCACATATTAGACTAAGATTCTTTCCCCGGGTCCTTAATCATTACCCGTATTATTACCGTTACCTCACTTATTCTTATTTATCCGACCCGTTTGGTCCCATAAACTACCTTCGACTATCTAGATCAATAGTTATCTTAATACTTTCAATCATTTCATACCTTACATGACTTCCCTTCATTTAATATCCAGAATAAGTTCTTATGTATACTAAGAAGTGAGTCGGAAGTCACTTACCTTGTGCATCCGTGCTCGTAACCGCTTCCTTGTCTCATATTGATCCGTTAGCCTTCCATGCTTGGTCCATGCTTGTGTGGTTCCAATTCTTTCATGCGTCATACCATAATAATGTTAGTATTCATGCTCTTTCAAATTAACACACATTTACCAAATTCTTATTTACATTGACTTTCTCTATCACGTATACGACATGAATTGTCAACCACATTGTTCAATATCTTAAAAATTCAAATTTCATTATCTTACATAACACATAATCGATCTAACACATATCCCATGATCTCTCAATTCTTTCATTTGTGTCAAATACTTAATCATGTTATAAATTCTCGGTTGACTTTCAGAAAGTCAACCTTCTAGCATATAACCTCCAACTTATGAACACGCATTCATGTTGATATAGTAGGCCATAATGATGACATCATATTCATTTCATACATGATGTTGTATGACACATAAACTACATGATCACCTAGTTACACAAAATCAATTTACACATACTTACATTTTCATAATCCTACATTTGACAACTACATACCAAGTTAGCCATTTTAATGAAACGTAACATCATACTTAACTAGTAGCTCACAACTTCTTCACTTAGTACATGCTCATCCTAAATTACCATTAAGCCAATAGTCCGTCTCATGGTGTGCACCACTTTTCAAGCATCGGGTACTAATTCCTAATGCATACTTTCACGGAACCATCTCATCAACTAACTACTCACATGTATTTCATCCAAAACACGTATCTCATGCTAACTTAACTATCTAACATAACATTATCACATTCTACACCAAATTACCAAATTCTTGCAATAATTTCACTTTCTAGCTTCGCCTAGACATTTCATCAAACACTAGGCGTGCGTACTAACATTTATGCATAATGTACAAGTAATTCAAGCATATTCTTTCCATATTCAAGCAAGATCACTTTGTCATAAATTTTGCATCATGTTACCATCAAAACCTACCACATATCCTATGCATCAACATAATCATCAACATACACATATTCATCATGACTATTCTCATACTCATTGACATAGGTTTCATTCCAAATCACTATGACAACCAAAATTTAGCCATAATTCAACTTAAACATGATAGCAATAGTAAACTTTCATCCTAATTTGGATCAAACTTACATATTCATCAAAACCCACTTCATGGTTGTTCATCAAAACTAAAAATTAAGGCATACCTTGGCTAAAGCTTGCTTAGATAATCACTTTTAGGGCTCATGCAAGTTCGATTTCGGCCATAATCCATCCCATTCGTTGATTAGGGTTTGAGAGGGGTTTCCCCATTTCTTCTTCTCCTCTGATCGAACACACACACATACACACACACCCAGGTGTGTGTGTTTGGGGTTTTTAATTTTTATTTTATATTTTCTCTTTCCATTCTTTCCAAATCAACCCCCTCATGTTTGACACTTGCTCATAATTAACCCAATTTCATGTCCTTGTTTGTTTTGACTAAGCATTTAACTAGGTTCAATAACCTAATTACTACATTCTATTTTATTAGACATGGGGTCTTACTAACAAATTTAATAATTCGGTTTTGGGGCGTTACACTACAACAGCCTGAGCTTCCCGAGTGGAAGTGGGTTTACTAATCAAACCCCGTTAATACTAAAAGACGGGTAAAGTACCGTTAGCGGTAGAAGTAACCCGGTAAATATTAGGAATTTAATAAATAAACCTAATATTTAATAAAACGTGAATGAATAATTTTAAGGAAATAAGTTTATAAAAGGCCCGAGTTGACGGGACTCGAAATATAAAGGATAGGGAAACACCCCAAAGATATATAGGTTTCGTACATATATATTAAATATCGGTTATGAACAAGATAAAATAACTAGGAAGTAAATAACCTAGTTAAATTACAAATCTTGTAGTAATAAAGAAATTGGTTAAAATACACTCAATGTAACTTGGGTGAATTAGAGGGGCCATAAGGGACAAACTAGAAGCAAGTTTTAATTAAATAAAACTCTCTACACCAAAACACACACCTTGAGTGTGTGTTCTGGTCGATGTCTTCCACAGGAGCAAAGGAGTTCCTTTGTTCAACCCTAACTTGCCTAAATCCAAGAAATTGAGAGGCCAAATCAGTCCCAAATCGAAATCCAAGCTTGTATTCATGAACACCAAGTTGAAAGGATCACAAGGTATGTAAAATTGTGACGTTTTGATCCATCTCAAATTCTAGGTTATTTGTAAGAAACTGAAATTGAGCTTGATTATGTCATGCATGAGTGAATCTTGAAGTAATATGATGTCTAGGAGTAAACCCTAGTCAATAACATGTTAGATTGTTGGAAAAAAAAACTATGAGATTCATGATGATCCATTGATAAGCTAAGTGGGTTTTATGTTAATATGATGAACACTAGGAAATAGATTGTTGATCTAGTGTAAATAGACGATTTTGAAGTGAATTCAGAAATTATAGAAGTTAACCACTTTGTAAGATGGTTGATTTATGTGAAATTTGGGGTAAGAGATAAGCTAGAGACATGATAAATAAACATGTAAAATTCTGCCCTTAAGGTGTTCGTTGAAATGCCTCAAAGAAGGCTCGAAACTAGAATTTTGTAGTTAAAACACCTAGTTGTGATGTTTCGACTATTATGCAAAAAGTGATTAAAGAGAGTTCTAAATGTGTTAAACGCGATTAGAACTTTGGTTAAAACGGAGGTCTAAAGATAACGCCTACCGAGTAGTTAAAGAGTGCAAAAACTAGTTGATAACTCGAAAATGCAAATTAGTATACTAATGGGCATTTGACTATTAAAAAGGTCAAACTGACCTATAATACGATAAATAGCAATTTTGATATGAAATGCATAAGGTGGAATAATCGTATTAGAGTATGATTAAACTAACCACCTTGAAAACGATGATGATAGTTGACGCGTAACAAGCTAGGTGGAAGCTTGGAGTGAAAGCGGGTCAAACAAGTCAAGCATGGAAGAAAAGCGTAGCTCGGATGCAAGGTAAGTGAAACTTACGCCTTTTTGTAGAATACATAATTATCCTATATGTTATAAATACAAAGGAGAAAATATTCGAAATATGGTTTCCGACACGAAATGACTTGGGTCGGAATTAGAAACCAATGTTAGAAACCATAGTAATGGTAAAACGGGGTGGAACGGTAAACTAGTCAAGGAAAGAATAAGATAAAATGAGTTTTCGAACGGCTACTTTATGAGTAAGCTAAAACTAGCAAAAAGAGTAAAAGGGGATCAAATGGTAATATTGATACCCTTTGACAATTAATGAATAATAAGTGTATGTCGAGTCTCATGCTCGCAGGATGAACGGCTCGTGAATTAGCGAATCTATGAAATAGCAAGTAAGTCAAGACAAGGTATTAAAACGGATTAATATGTTGATCCAAGCCAGGTACGCACAATTATGTTGTAGTTAAAAGTGCTATTTTGGTCAAATAATTGGCGAGAGTCCTTCGTCGTAAAAGAAGGACCAAAATTGACCAAAATGCCCTTGTAGGCGAAATTGAACAAACAACCCTTAAGAGTTGTTTGGAAACGAATTTCATGATTAGATAGATACTTAGAATAAGTATAGAAGTTGAAAGATGTAATATGTTAGTTAAATAGCTCCGTTTGAGTCTTGCCGTAAAATAACAATCCGAAGGGCAAAACTCGGAACATATAGATATACACATTGTAATCCAACACGCAAAGAGTTGTAGTTGAAGTTTACTTGATAAGAAATGTAGGAATAAGATGCTAGAAACAATCGAAAGCGATTTTAAGCTCGAAAGTGCTTGAATACCCTTAACGGGTCAAAATAAGCACTTGAGCGTAAACGGTTTTTATTATGTAAGAAACCCGTGATTTGAGGTTAACATGATAGGAGACATTGAAACTATGAATTTCATAAGCTTAAAGACCAAATAAACATGTTTGATGATGAAATCACGAACGGGTCAAAATTTGATAAAAAAGGGTAATAAGCCGAAGAGTTAAAAGTCTGAAATTTTATTATGTCGGATGTTGGATTTTAACTCCATTAGATGGAGAATTAAATTACGGACGTGTAGGAAAAAGAATCGGGTAAAACGGATTAAAAACGAGAGAGTTATGCTCGTTTCCGTGAAATCGGGTTATGCTAGGAATCTGCAGCACCAGCAAGCAACATTCTGTCGAAAACAGGTGCTAGCGTAGCGCGAGCATGTGCTAGCGCTACGCTAGCATGTGCCAGTTTCTCGAAAATCGTTTATTTTAATCGTATACGCATTGCGAACCCGTTTAAATACGTTCTAAGTTACGTATGACTAATTCAACTCATGTTTTATGAGTTTCAGGTAAAATTTAGCACCGGAGGACGATCAAGCTCAGCGAGGAACCGAACACATAAAGAACAAAGCTTCCGCATGACGTTTTGTTGTTACTTTTAAATGAAGAACTTAATTACATTATGTTCTGAACTGTTAAATTGTAAAAGGTTTTAATAAGCCTGTATTTTCGATGTATATGTAAT